>NC_133331.1:52103338-52193338 GCF_042186555.1 Aquarana catesbeiana | reverse complement strand
AAAACAATCGAATTTCTTCTTCAATTTAGGCCAAAATATATTCTACTACGTGTTTTTGGTAAAAAAAAAAAAAAAAAAAATCCCAATAAGCGTAGATTGGTTTGCACAAAAGTATTAGCGTCTACAAATTATGGGATATTGTTTATGGAATTTTTTTTTTTTTTACTAGTAATGGCGGCGATCAGCGACTTATAGCGGGACATTGCGGTGGACAAATCGGACACTAATGCCCCGGACACACGATAGGATTTTCCGACGGAAAATGTTCGATGAGAGCTTGTTGACGGAAATTCCGACCGTGTGTGGGCTCCATCGGACATTTTCCATCGGAATTTCCATCACACAAAATTAGACAACTGGTTCTCAAATTTTCCGACAACAAAATCCGTTGTCGGAAATTCCAATCGTGTGTACACAAATCTGATGCACAAAGTTCCACGCATGCTCAGAATCAAGCAGAAGAGCCGCACTGGCTATTGAACTTCATTTTTCTCGGCTCGTCGTGCGCGTTGTACGTCACCGCGTTCTTGACATTCAGAATTTCCGACAAGATTTACGTGACCGTGTGTATGCAAGACAAGTTTGAGCCAACATCCGTCAGAAAAAAAAACATGGATTTTGTTGTCAGAATGTCCGTGTGTACGGGGCATTAGTGACTCTTGATACTTTTTTTGGGGACCAGTGACACTAATACAGTGATCAGTGCTAAAACAATTTGCACTGTCATTGTACTAATGACACTGGCAAGGAAGGGGTTAACATCAGGGGCGATCAAAGGGTTAATTTTTTCCCCATTGGAGTGCTAACTGTGTGTGGGGGTGCTTGTACTGTAAGAAGACAGAGATCCGTGTTCCTGCTTAGGAGAAACACAAGATCTCTGTCTTCTCCTGTCACAAAATGGCCATCTGCCTCGGGAACGATCGGCGGGTCCCGGCGGACATCGGGTCTGCCAGACTTGCTGATTGACTCCCGCTGTGTCCACACAACATGCCGCAGAATCCAGGAAACAAAATCATGTACAGCTGAAGAGCCGCCCTGCCATAGTATATATGCGTAGGGCGGTCCGGAAGCGGTTAAAAACAAAACAGTAAAGTTAGCCCAATTTTTTTGTATAATGTGAAAGATGATGTTACACTGAGTAGATAAATAGATACCTAACATGTCACGCTTTAAAATTGCGCACGCTCGTGGAATGGCGACAAACTGCGTACTCAAAAATCTTGCTTTTGCCCTAATGATCGCAGCGATACCTCACATGTGCGGTTTGAACACCGTTTACATATATGGGTACGACTTAAGTATGCGTTTGCTTCTGCGCACGAGCACGGAGGAATGGGGCGCATTAATTTTTTTTTTTATTATTATTATTATTTATTTTATTTTTTTTTTATTCTGTCCCTTTTAATTTTTTTTTTCTGATTACTTTTATTCCTATTACAAGGAATGTAAACATCCCTTGTAATAGAAATAAGCATGACGGGTCCTCTTTATTGAGAGATCTGTGGTCAAAAAGACCCCAAATTTCTCATTTACCGTTTCATTTACCTTTAAAAGAAAAAAAAAAAAGACATTTTGCCTTTAATAGAAAAAAAAATCTTTTGTTTATGCCCGAGAAGCGAAAGTGACGTCAGACCTCGCTCCAGTCCTCCAAGGGCATAGAGCCGAATAGGGACTATCTTGCCCTCACTCGGCTTCCTGCCCAGCCATCAGCCACACCGGATGGGTTCCTCATTTCTTCTAATTTTAACGAGTGGCCATGAGTCTTATTAAACTCCCTTCCGCGAAAAAGTTTTACCCCTATTGCGGGGTCACCAGTACGGTATTTGTAAATTGAAATCATATCCCCTCTCAAGTGTCTCTTCTCCAGAGAGAATAAGTTCAGTACTTGCAACCTTTCCTCATAACTAAGATCCTCCAGACCCTTTATTAGCTTTGTTGCCCTTCTTTGTACTCGCTCCATTTCCAGTACATCCTTCCTGAGGACTGGTGCCCAGAACTGGACAGCATACTCCAGGTGCGGCCGGACCAGAGTCTTGTAGAGCGGGAGAATTATCGTTTTATCTCTGGAGTTGATCCCCTTTTTAATGCATGCCATTATTCTGTTTGCTTTGTTAGCAACAGCTTGGCATTGCATGCCATTGCTGAGCCCATCATCTACTAGGACCCCCAGTGCATAGACACCAGTTTTGGTGACAGTGTGGTAAAATAGATACTTGACCCCCCCACCAGACCAACTTTTTGGCCTGGTCGGAAGGGATTCAAAAATTTCTTGGGGTAAATGTAAAGCAGGTCACCACGCTTGGACATAATGTGAAAAGGCATTTCATAGAGGCCATGATTATGAGATCACTGACTTTTGCGACACTAGTCATGATGTCTATGCGTTAGTCTGCCCTTGTGGGCTCATGTACGTAGGACGGACTAAGCGCACCCTAAAAAGGATTGGGGAACATGTAAACAATATCCTAAAGAGATTTAGATATCATAGTGTCTCTGAACATTATAGAGAGTATCACGCCAGAGATCCTTCCACGTTTTGGGGTGTAGCAAGGGTTTTTGCATCTTGGAGGGGATCAAATAGGGTGAGAGATCTATCCAAGAGAGAAATAAAATGGATTAACCTATCGCAGACAATGAGTCCTGATGGGTTAAATATTGATCTAGACCGGAATTGCTTCATTAGTAATTATTGATTATTTATATTTAATACATAATTTGTGGTTGTGAAGGTTCCAATATCTATATTTCTAATTTTATTTTTTATGGTTATTTGAATGATATTATTGATAACTATTCCATTATTGGTTTAGTTATAAGTAATTCTGATATCTCTGTAAAATCACTAGTATCGCTCCTATTTTTAAAAAGAAAAAACATTGGTGTTGGGACCTATTAAATATAGCTCAGTGTGGTTAGGCAATTAGTATCCCACGAGTACGGGGTTAATTGCACATATGGAGGAAGCATCCAAGTCTTGAAGGGATGTTATCTCTTTAGTAGTGACGCTGACATGTATTTGTGATTTTCTAACACTCACTGTATAATGGGTCAGCTTAATGCTGTTTGCATTGCATTATGATTTTAATCATCAGATGCATCAGGTGTATTTCCCCCATTTAATCTGTATTTAGTTATGATGGGATTAATTGCACACATGGATGAAGCTGCGGCATGTCTGAAGGGTGTTTTCACTTAGCAGCTGACCACGCCGACAGATCGTACGAGGAGACTCTGGGATCAATAGTGCAATTTAGTAGTAGTAATTTATTCTTAGTAACATATGTGCTCTGATGCTAATTGAAGCTGGGAAGAGCACCTATTGGCTAATCAGGAAGGAGGAGGACATTTGAGCATGGTTGTCGTGCTGTGTCACCACCCCCTGTGATGAAGTTGGTAGTGACGAAACGTGTCAGTTCGTGGCTACACAGCAACTGTGCGCTTAGTCTGTTATGTCAAACTGACGTCCAGCGAGTGGAGTGGTGAGAATGCAGCCCAGAGCCTCCTGGCTTGTACCATGTGACAAAAAGCTGATCTTAATTCGAATTGATGTACGTGCAATATATATTTTAAACACATTGGTTATTATACTAAGTGATTTTACACTATTGGAGGCTTCGGCCTCTATTTTATTCCCTATATGTGGAGTTTATAGCCAGTTAACTGAATGAAGTGTGGCGTTTGCAGGAGACTCTCCAATATACTTTGAGCTTATTTAGCCAAACACGAGAGTGAATGGCAACAGCACCTGGTGAGCGTGTTTCTTAAAGGGGTTGATCTCCCGTTTATCACGGGTGGAGGATTTCGGTGTTTATTCACATATAATTTTCTGCACTATTCAAAAAGGACTGCTTTTTATACGTGTGGAATTGCAACATATTTTCACGATTTATTTATGGACATTCACATACTTTAGGATATTATTAGAATTTTGGTCCAATAATATTATTTGAGCGCTACTGTGGAAATGTTATATAAATGTTCTTGCATTTATTGATTTTTTTTTCACCTGATGATTGATATATTACTATTTTAAGTAGCAGCACATATTTCACTTATTTTTGGTGTCATAAGCGCAGTGCTCATTGAAAAAAAAAATATATATATATATATTGTGTGTGTAAGAGTGCAGTCTATCTGCACATTTACCTCCAGCAGGGGAGCTGTGTGTCTGTCGTAGTGCAGTGTACGGAACTGTCCGCCAGGGGCGCTGTGTGTCTGTCGTAGTGCAGTGTACGGAGCTGTCCGCCAGGGGCGCTGTGTGTGTTGTATGGCGGACAGTCGGTCGGTGTCGGTTCCGCTCCGGTCGGTGTGAGGTGTCGGTATCGCTCCGGTCGGTGTGTCAGGCTGGCGGGGAGGCGGCCGGTGTCGGATCGGTTGGCGCAGCAGAAGCGGAAGATGTTCTCTCGGATCTCTTCCATCCTGCAGCAGGCGGTGGAGGCGGTGAGTGAGGCCGGGAAACGGAAGGGGGGAGGCGGTGCACTGCGTACTATAGTCCGGGGATCCGGGAGGAGCGCAGGCCGCAGTGATGATGTGGCCGGAACTGAGCGCACCGACCTCCGTGTGATATGTGTACACCGACCGGGGGGGAGAGATCCGTGTATATACTGTATATAGATAATACCCCCCATCCCAGGTGTGTGTATATACAGGGGGCTCCCCTCCCCCACACTGTGTATAATCATTACCATCTATACACAATGTGTATATATATCTATATCTCCTACAGAGCTCTGTGTGTGTGCATGTATCTCTCTCTGTATTACCTGTGTGTGTTTATATATCTATCTCATACACAGCACTGTATATACACATTGTACCCCCAATATAGACATCACCCCCCAAATATGATGATATGTACATTTTCATACACCAATTATATCCCCAATATTATATATACACCCCATATACCCCAATATTATATATAAAACTCATATATTATACCTCTATACCCCCAATATTATATATACATCCCATATTATACCCCAATATTATATATAAAACTCATATTTTACCTCAATACCCCCAATATTATGTATGCCCCTCTATACTCCCAATATTATATATACACTCCATATTATACCCCCAATATTATATATACACCCCATATTATACCTCTATACCCCCAATATTATATATACACCCCATAGTATACCCCAATATTATATATAAAACTCATATTTTACCTCTATACCCCCAATATTCTCTATGCCCCCCCCATATTATACCTCTAGCCCCCAATATTATATATACACTCCATATTATACCCACAATATTATATATACACCCCATAGTATACCTCTATACCCCCAATATTATATATACACCCCATAGTATACCTCTATACCCTCAATATTATATATACACCCCATATTATACCCCAATATTATATATAAAACTCATATTTTACCTCTATGCCCCCCCCATATTATACCTCTAGCCCCCAATATTATATATACACTCCATATTATACCCACAATATTATATATACACCCCATAGTATACCTCTATACCCCCAATATTATATATACACCCCATAGTATACCTCTATACCCTCAATATTATATATACACCCCATATTATACCCCAATATTATATATAAAACTCATATTTTACCTCTATGCCCCCCCCATATTATACCTCTAACCCCCAATATTATATATACACCCCATATTATACCTCTATACACTCCATATTATACCCCCAATATTATATATACACCCCATATTATACCTCTATACCCCCAATATTATATATACACCCCATATTATACCTCTATACCCCCAATATTATATATACACCCCATATTATACCTCTATACACCCAGTGTTATACCCCCAATATTAAATATGCACCCCATATTATACCTATATACTCCATATTATACATCTATACCCCCAATATTATATATGCGCCCCCCCCTCCCATATTATACCTCTATACCCCCAATAATATATATACACCCCCAGGGTGGATTTGATTTAAATCAAGTCAATTTAAATGACTAGTAAAAAGCCTTAATTTGATATATCGTCTACAAATAGACTCCCCCTTCCCCAGTATAATTCCAATATTCCCAGGGTGCTGCTGTGGATGATTGTAGGTACCCCACACTCCATTACTATACATAGAACCAGATCCCTGTGCCTGGGGAATGCCGTTTGTTTATAAAGAGAACTCCTCACAGCTGATGTGCTGAGAGTCAGTGCCGGTTCACACGGGGGCGACTTGTCAGGTGACCTAGCCGCCTGACAAGTCGCCTCCCGTTCTGTACAATGGAACCGTTCTAATAGGAGCAACGCAAGTCGCTCCGACTTAGAAAAAGGTTTCTGTACTACTTTGGCGGCGACTTGCATAGACATCTATACAGAAGTCGTTTTGCAAGTCGCCGTGGCAGTCGTGTGCAGGTCGCCTCGGTGAGGTGACCTGCAAGTCGTGCCGCCCCTGTGTGAACCGGGGCTAACATTATGTTTAAATGTGTCCTTGGCCATTTTTGTATAAATGTTTGTTTGTTTTCAATGGAGTGGTGTGGAGGGGTTTGAAGTGCTTTCTGTCTGTCATCACTCCTATTTGTCTTGGTGTCACTGAGGCAGAACATTTTAGAAAATCCAAAATGTTTCAGTTCACCAGAAAAGAATTAGAGGGGATGTCTTCCTGTGGGGATATCCCCTCACTATAGAGAGATTTGCTCTCGCTTCCTGTTGTCTACAGGACAGGAAGTGAGGAGAAATCAACCTAGTGTGTAAAAAAAAAAAAAAAAAAAAAAAAAAAAAAAAAATATTAGTGAAAAGAAGGAATGGCTGCACACCAAAGTAGCAAAGGAAGTCCTTTTAATCTTGTTCCATAAAAACAATTGTTGCACACCAGAGGACAGTAGCAAATGTATCATGGTAGACGCGTTTCACACAGATGCATGTGCTTATTCATTACTGAGTAATGCGTAATGCTTTTACAAGTAATTACAAGCTCCAATGACATGAAAGAACCCGTCAGAGCAAAGTGACATTGTTTCCTACTAGCACACATCCCACCCACCTATGCTCCCTTTTCCTCGCACTCCCTTCACCATTCTGTGGATGCGCAGCAGGTATGGGAGATCATGTGACTTCCCATCATGCAGTGCTCAGGTCTCAATGGGCAGTTGCCAGTCTTCAGCACTGTCACATGACAAAGAGGATGACATTAACACTGTTTAAGGTGACTTGGGGGGGGAAAGGGGAGGGGGGGCTGGAAGTGACCCTGTCACTTCACCCTAAATGGAGGCCACAGCCCTCTCCCATAAGGCTATGTTCAGCATTCCCAGGCTGGAGTTTAAGGGCACTCTGGGGACTGCGAGAATAAGACAAAACCTCTGTCAATACAGAACATGACTCTGACTGTGTTTTTATAAGATTACAAAATATCTGTTTGTACCTGGCCTCACACTGACATATTTCAGTCACTTGGGGGTTCCTTGCAGAAAGCACATGGGGGTGGGGTTGGACACAGGAACAGTTTATACCATAGGGAATGCTGAGTGCAATCTGCCAGCTGGCGAGTTCACATGTCCATCCTCATTTCATGGATATAAATAATAGTGTGTGACTAAGGTGTATGGTGGGGGGCGGTATTAGCGTGCAAGATCCTCTGATGCAAAGACTGGTGTGTTTGGTTCAGTTTTTTCTGTACAGCACCGCGGAATATGTCAGAGATGTATAAACTGTGTAAAAATAATGTGACACTGTGATGCGACATTAGAGTGTTAGCTCACCTGTGTGTGTTTTCTCTCTCAGCTCGCCCCATCGCTGCCGCTGCAGGAGGACTTTGTGTATCACTGGAAAGCCATCACTCATTACTACATAGAGACATCCGGTAAGAGGTGGCGGGAGGATCTGTCTGTCTCCTCATTGTCTGTGCAGTCTATGTGCTCCGCAGGGAGACTAGGATGAGGGTTTGTTACAACCTGCTGTCTCGCTACATCTGCATAACATAGAGTCTAAAATCTTTTTTTCTGGCATTAAAGCTGAACTCCATTCAGGCAACTAGATGTATCACTGAAATAGTTATATGAAAAGTAATTTATCTCTGAAAGTATCTCTGTTCAGCCAGTCCTGCAGTTCAGACACCCCTGCCAGGCAGCATAGCTGGGCCCTGGACTTCCTATGTACTACACTGCAGATTAGCAATACAGTCTTGTTTAGGACATACCCATAATGGGATTGGACAATAAAGTATTATCAAAACACTGAAGATGTTATTATTGGGCTCCTTCCTACAGTAGCAGAGCCCTGATTGGCTGCTGGTGCTGTCCCTCTTACTCCCAGTGTGAGTGCTGCTGTGCAGGGGCTTACAAGAGGCTACTATAAAGACTGATTTAGGTACTCATGTAGTCCAGTGCAAAAATGTATTTAATGATTTTCTTAAATACTGTAGATAACAGGATTATAATTTTCTTTTGTAATAAATGCCTAAACTGTTATTGGTTCATCCAGGCCAAAGCAACAGTTTCCCTTTAATAGCAGCCCCACCAGCAACACATACTCCCTTGCTCCCTCATCCCTTTGTTCAGCTGTTGGAAAATAAAAAAATATCCATTACTTCTAGATATGGGGGCGCATGTGACTCATTCCCTTCACTTTAAAGGAACTTCACTCAAAAGAAGAAGTTCTGTTTTTCTGCCTCCGAACCCCCCCCCCACCCTTAATTTTTTGGAACATTTTTATGGGGGGGGGGGGGCCAAGGAGTACCTAGTTTTGATAGGTACCCCCTAGGCCAGGGGTGTCCAAACTTTTTTCAAAGAGGGCCAGATTTGATGAAGTGAACATGCGTGAGGGACGACCATTTTTCCTAACATTCTTTGAACCATTAAAATTTGGTCTAAGTGTGTTTGTCCAAGCACTAATACCCTGCCCAACAAGAATTCTCCTGCATTTGTGGCTGTGTGTTGTGAAGAGATGAGCCCGGGAGTGTTATTTGGATATACCATATTTATCGGCGTATAACACGCACCTTCACTTTAAGAGGGGAGTTTCAGGAAAAAACTAATTTTAAATCTAGAACTGTGAAGCAAAATAAGGGTAAGTGCCTATCAGTGCCCATCTTCAGCCCCACCACTGCCAAGAATGCAACAGCCCCACCACTGCCATGAATGCAGCAGCCCCACCATTGCCATCAGTGCAGCCTGATCCATGCCCATCTGCAGCCTCGGAGGAGACAGGAGGGGGGGGGGGGGGGGGCGCCAACAGATTACATTCAGGAGAAACTGTTTCTTTATTGTACATCACGGGACACAGAAGCTATAGTAATTACTATCTGGGTTAGAAGCCACCTATAGATGAATGGACACTGGCACACCCAAAGACAGGAAGTCCCCCTCTATATAACCCCTCCCATACAGGAAGTACCTCCGTTTTTTCGCCAGTGTCTTCAAGGTGATGGTCATGGTGGATTAGTGCTCTATGCTATTATTTTGGTCCCAGTGGAAGGTCCTGTCAGGATCAAGGGGCTATGCATTTGGATCCATTCGATGTGGCAAAGAAGGCCAAGATAAATGGTTCCCGAGCCTCGAGGAAGAAATGAGGTTTTGCCTGTAATGCACCTCTTTGGGCACTGAACCCTGGGATCCGGACCCTTGGACAGACAAAGAAGCCAAAGCCTGTCCCGTCAGGGTGCTGTACAGGTCCAAGGGTGTGGACCCCAAAGTTCAAGGGGGACCCTGTCCTTGATGGTCCACTAGAGACCTGACCCGCTGTGATGGATGAAGATTGGATCTGGCGGAGATATTTCAGCAATATCCTGCGGCGGGAGTGGTAAGTTTGAAAAAAGAAAGGCCAAAAAGGAACACACATGGTTCACTGTAAAGGTTTTTTAGTAGCCCTATGTCTTGCCTGTATTTCACCACTAGAGGGTAGTGGGATGTTATTCACATACCTGAGTGTTCTCTGGCATTAAGGAATGCTTTTTTTTTCTTTAGGCTCCCCTGCGGCTCCCCGTTTGGGGAGGCGGGCAGCATCGCGGTGTCCATCTCGGCTGACACTGCTCCTCTACTGCCATGTCATCCTCTCGCCCCGCACAAATTTGCTCCTGGTGCGAGCGGCTGCTTCATCTGATGTGCACGTGCGAGGGAGCAAGCTCTAATAAGGGTTGCAGAGGAGCAGAGGATGCGGGGGGCATGGCCTAGAACGCGGCTGACGTGCACGTAGCACATGGCACAGGCGCAGCTCGGTGGGTATAAAGTTTCTTTCGGGTGAAAGTTCAGTGGCTGCTGGATGGACACAGAGCAAGCTGCTGCTAGGGGCACATACACACTGTGAGGGTATGGATACAGGCATTTAAAGACGCGGCTGCTGGTTATTAGGCTGAGCTGTGATAGCAGCAATATAGCTGGACTACAGCTCAGCAGTGGATTGGGTACATATATATTGTGAATACCTCAAATTTTTTTGCTTAAAGCAATGTCTTCCTAAAAGAAGGATGTGTGGAACACAGCAGGAAGGGGCACACGGGTACCGCTGTCGGCGTCTGAGGATCCTAGTCATGCTTCCGTAGTGCTGTCCTCCCCTCAGAGGCGACTGGCCAATTTGAGCCATTACGGCTGTCAGGCATAGTGGCTACTTCCAATGCTTCAGCCTCAACATACGTCACTAAGGACAATTTGACATCAGCATTAGCTGTTTTGGAAGGCAAAATAGGAATCAATCTCTGAGGAGCCTTTTTCCGCTTCTCAATCCCAAAGAGTGTTAGTACAATTCCTAACGGAGTTGGTCTTAAATTGCCCCCAGTAGAGGTTTCTGAAGCCTCCTTTTGCTCTTTTTAGGTTCTTTGCGGCCTCTGCAGAGTTCTCATGCTTTCCCTTTGCCCCCGCTGCTGGAGCAGTTAGTATATGCAGACTGGGATCACCCGGATAGAGTTTTTATCCCTCCTAAAAGATTTTCACTTTTGTGTCCGATGAAGGAAAAATTCACAAAAAGATGGAGTATGCCAGCAGTTGATGCTGCTATTTCCTTTGTGAATAAAAGCATAACCTGTCCGGTAGACAATGCCCAGGTTTTTAAAGATCCGGCAGATAAAAAGCTGGAATCTTTACTTAGAGCTTCCTTTTCCATAGCTGGCTCAGCAGCACAACCTGCAGTAGCAGCTATAGGAATGTCAGTCCTTGAAGGACCGGTTTAAACGAATCATTTAGAGTGTTCCTGCTAAAGGGGAAGCTGCTCAAGAGTTGGCGGACCTACCGAGGGCCTTATGCTTTGCAGTTGATGCTCTTAAGGATTCTATTCAGCAAGTGTCACGCTTTGCACTCTTGCAAAATGCTGTTGGCAGGTTTTCCCTTTCATGGGCGGCATTTGTTCGGAGACTATTTGGATAAGTATATCCAAAACATTTCAGGTGGTAAGAGTGCACTTTTACCTGTTAAAAGAAAAAATAAGGGTCCTTTATTTAAGGTTTCTAGTTCTCTGGCACCAGGTACCTCAACCTCCAGGCAATTTCGACGGCCTCCACCGTCTGGTTCAAGAGGTAAGCCTCAAGGGCAAGGACAGGCACAGAAAAAGCCCTGGGTTCAGAGGCCTGCCAAACAAGGTCCTAAGGCCCCCTCATGAAGGGGCGCCCCTACTCATTCGGGTGGGGGTGAAGGCTTCTTCAGTTTTCAGAGGCCTGGAGAAAGGGGATCCAGGACAGATGGGTCGATTCCACTGTATCTCTAGTCTACAAACTAGAGTTCTGGGAGTTTCCACCATCTTGATTTCTAAAATCAAATGTTCCCAAGGACCTGTTAAAAAATCTTTATTCCAGGCACTAGACCGTTTGAGGTCACAAGGTGTAATTGTAGAAGTACCGACAGAAGAGTGGTTTGTGGGTTTCTATTAAAATCTTTTCACGGTTCCAAAACCGATTGGAGATGTGAGACCCATTCTAGATCTCAATCTTGAGTACAATCAAGGGTCAGATCTCGGCCTTAACTGTTTTTTTTTCAAAGACGAATTGCTTCGTATTCCTTGGGATTGGGCCTTTTTACAAGGGGTAGTTCATATAACGCCACCAGTTAGGCCGCCCTTGTGTCCCTGGGATTTAAATCTAGTCTTGGCTGCTTTGCAGCGACGGCCTTTTGAGCCTATTTTGCATATTCCTCTGATCCTTTTGACAAGGAAATGGGTTTTTTTGGTCGCAGTGACCTTTGCAAGAAGAGTGTCAGACTTGGCAGCTTTTTCTTATAAAGTGCCATATTTGATTATTCATCAGGACAAGATGGTGTTTCTGCCTAACGTAGTGTCCAGTTTTCACCTGAACCAAGATGTCACTCTGCCTTCCTTTTTTTCCAGAACCCTCATTCTGCGGAAGACAGATTGTTGCATTTTCTCGATGTGGTGAGAGCTGTCAGTCTATCTGAAAATGACAGCTCAGATGTGGAAGACCGACTCTTTGTGCTGCCAGAAGGGCCCAGGAAGGGGCAGGCAGCATCAAAATCGACTATTTTGCAGTGGATTCGCCAAGTTATAATTCAGGCTTATGGGTTGAAAAGAAGAGTCCCACCCTTTTAGGTGAGAGTTCACTCTACCAGGGGAGTGAGTGCCTCATGAGCAATGCGTCATCAAACCTCTATGGCTCAGATTTTCAAGGCCGCAACTTGGTCATCAGCGCATACATTTACTAAATTTTATCAAATGGATGTAACGGCGGCAGGAGGATGCTGCGTTTGGGCGCAGTGGGCTGTAAGCAGCAATATAGATCCTCACGTCTGATGGCGGTCTGCATTGTGTGTCTCCCTCCCTTCAGGGGCATTGCTTTGGGACGTCCCAGATAGTAATTACTATAGCTGCTCTGTGTCCCGTGATTTACGATAAAGAAAATAGGATTTTTCCTACAGCGTGATTTACGATAAGAGCCCTTGCACACTGGGGCGGTTTGCAGGCGCTATTGCGCTAATAATAGCGCCTGCAAACCGCCCCGAAAGTGCCACTGCTTTCATTCCAGTGTAAGCGATGCGCTGGCAGGACGGTAAAAAAAGTCCTGCCAGCAGCATCTTCGGAGCGGTGAAGGAGCGGTGTGTATACCGCTCCTGCCCATTGAAATCAATGGGACGGCGTGGCTATACCGCCGGCAAAGCGCCTCTGCAGAGGCGCTTTGCGGTGGTATTTAACCCTTTCTCGGCCGCTAGCGGGGGGTAAAACCGCCCCGCTAGCGGCCGCATACCGACGGTAAAACGCCGCTAATAATAGCGGCGTTTTACCGCCGACGCCACCCCCCGCACCAGTGTGCAAGGGCTCTAAAGAAAATAGGATTTTTCCTACAGCTTACCTGTAAAATCCTTTTCTTGGAGTACATCACCGGACACAGATGTCCCTCCCCTCTTCATTGGGATATTCATTTGCTACAAAACTGAGGTACTTCCTATATGGGAGGGGTTATCCCGTGATGTATTCCCAAGAAAAGGATTTCACAAGTAAGCTGTAGGAAAAATTCTATTTTTCTCGGCGGCCTCTTTAACCACTTGACAACTGGGCACTTAAACCCCCTTCCTAACCAGACCAATTTTCAGCTTTTGGTGCTCTCACATTTTGAATGACAATTACTCAGTCATGCAACACTGTATCTATATGAAATTTTTGTCCTTTTTTTCACACAAATAGAGCTTTCTTTTGGTGGTATTTAATCACCGCTGGGTTCTTTATTTTTTGTGCCGTAAAAGAAAAAAGACCGAAAAATCTGTAAAAAAAATACATTTTTCTTCATTTCTGTTATAATATTTTGCAAATTTAGTAATTTTTCTTCATATATTTTGGCCAAAATTTATACCGCTACATATCTTTGGTAAAAATAACCCAAATTTGTGGATATTATTTGGTCTTTTTGAAAGTTATAGAGTCCAAAAGCTATGGTGTGAATATCTGAAAATTGATCACACCTGAAGTACTGACGGCCTATCTCATTTCTTGAGACCCTAACATGCCAGAAAAGTACAAATACCCCCCAAATGACCCCTTTTTGGAAAGAAGACATTCCAAGGTATTTAGAAAGACGCATGGTGAGTTTTTTTGAAGTTGTCATTTTTTCCCACAATTCTTTGGAAAATCAAGGTTTTTTTTTTTACTTTTTTTTTTTTTTCCACAAAATTGTCATATTAGCAGGGTATTTCTCACAGACCGCATATGCATACCACAAATTACACCCCAAAACACATTCTGCTATTACTCCCGAGTACGGCGATACCACATGTGTGAGACTTTTACACAGCGTGGCCACATATAGAGGCCCAACATGCAGGGGAACACCTTCAGGCGTTCTGGAGCACCCAGGCCAATTCTGACATTTCTCTCCTACATGTAAAAATCATCATTTATTAGCTAGAAAATTACATAGAACCCCAAAACATTATATATGTTTTTTTAGCAAAGACCCTAGAGAATACAATGGCGGTCGTTGCAACTTTTTATCTCGCGTGGTATTTGCGCAGCAATTTTTTTAACGCGTTTTTTTTGGAAAAAAAAACAAAACAGTAAAGTTAGCCCAATGTTTTTGCATAATGTGAAAGATGAAGTTACGCGGAGTAAATAGATACCCAACATGTCACCCTTCAAAATTGCATGCGCTTGTGGAATGGCGCCAAACTTTGCTACTAAAAAATCCCCATAGGCGACGCTTTAAAATTTTTTACTGGTTACATGTTTTGAGTTACAGAGGAGGTCTAGGGCCAAAATTATTGCTCTCGCT
Organism: Aquarana catesbeiana; assembly: GCF_042186555.1. Lineage (NCBI taxonomy): Eukaryota > Metazoa > Chordata > Amphibia > Anura > Ranidae > Aquarana > Aquarana catesbeiana. The sequence goes on along the minus strand of NC_133331.1, from coordinate 52,178,656 downwards.
CTACCGATCGCAGCGATACCTCACATGTGTGGTTTGAACACCGTTTTCATATGTGGGCGGGACTTACGTATGCGTTCGCTTCTGCACGCGAGCACACAGGGATAGGGGCGCTTTAAAATTTTTATTTTTTTTTTTTTATTGTTCATTTTACTTTATTTTAGTTTGATGCTTTTTTCCCAAAAAAAAAATTTTGACCACTTTTATTCCTATTACAAGGAATGTAAACATCCTTGTAATAGGAATATGGCATGACAGGTCCTCTTTACAGTGAGAGTCAATAAGACCCCACATCTCACCTCTAGGCTGGGAAGCCTGAAATTAAAAAAAAAAAAAAAAAAAACGATCCTGGCTTCGATCGTAGCTGTGAGTCGGTAGAAGCGCGGGAGGGGGGGACATCCCCTCTCGCCTCCCGTAAGAACGATCAAGCAGTGGAACAGCCGCTATGATCATTCTTATGGTGTAGGGAATCGCCGGCTGAAAAAGCTGATATCTGAATGATGCCTGTAGTTCCTGGCATCATTCAGATATCCCCGCACAAAGTCAAGGACGTTGTATGACGGCCGGCGGGCGGGAAGTGGTTAAAACGCATTTTTTTTTTTTTTTTTTTTTTTTTTTAACACAAAGTTGTCCATTTATACAATATTTCTAACACATAGCATGTACATAGCAAAAATGACAACCCAAAATAGATTCTCCTACTCCTCCTGAGTACGGCGATACCACATGTGTGAGACTTCCACAGCCTGGCCACATACAGAGGCCGAGTACAGCCGAGCATGGCTGGGTATGGCGGGGTATTGCGGAGTATGGCAGGGCTTTGCAGAGTATTGCAGAGTATTGTAGGGGTATTGCAGAGTATTGTGGGGGTATTGCAGAGTATTGTGGGGGTATTGCAGAGTATTGCACAGCAGAAGGGATGGCTGAGCATGGATGGATGGATGGCTGGATGTCTCTGTGCAGCGCTGTGGGCACTACACATCCAGCCCACAGCGCTGCAGCCATCCATCCATCTCCCTCTCCTCCACAGTGTACCGATCGGTACACAGGAGGGGAGGAGAGGAACCGGCGTCATCAGATGACGCCGGTCTGTTTACATGTGATCGCGCCGTCATTTGACGGCGCGATCACATGCTAAACGGCCGCGATCAGCGGCCATTTACCGGGATCCGTGATGCCAGAGGACCCGGCGGTCACGGATGTGCTCGGGTGCGCGCGAGAGGGGAATTCCGGGAGGACGTCATAGTATGTCCTCCCAGAGTTAAGCAACCGCCCTGCAGCCGTCATTCGGCTATGGGCCGGTTGTTAAGTGGTTAATACAAAGTCTCGCCTCCTTTGATGGACAGAACAGTCATCCAATGGCGGTGCAGGAGACCGGACTTCCTATTACAGAGGCCGCCACGTAAACAGGAAATACTCCTGTATGTACGGCACTCATTCTGCCCCCTTCCTGTCCCCTCTGAGGCAGCCAGAATATATCTTTTGTGGCTCCGGTTCTGGGAGATACGTTGGGGGCCACAAAAGATATACATGTCCAAATTACCGTTCGAAACCAGAACACGGGCCGGACTTTGGACATGCCTGCTCTAGGCAATCCGAGTGGACCTCCTGCCCACAGCCTCTTGGGACATGTCACAGGTCCCAGAAGACTGCAGGACCTTTCACAAAGTGCAGTGTGGCTTCCCACACTAAAGATGCCAGCGCCAGAGACCTGAAGACTAGTGAGGATGGTGCTGAATCCTTGGACAGGTAAGTGTCCTTTTATTAAAAGTAAGCAGCTACAGTATTATTTATTTTTTTGTTCCTAGGGTGAAGATCATTTTAAAGTGGGACTACACTTTCTCTGGGCAGCACAAACCAAAAATGCTATTTATTTCATCGGCACAGATCTGTGATCGCCCTGTCCTTTGGACAAAGCTGATCTCAGATCGGGGTAATGAGCCAATCACAGAGCACTTTACCATGTGACCAGCTGTGTCCATTTACAGCTGATAACAGTGTATGCAGTATTTGCTGGTTATCGGCATGCCTCTCCTCACACTGACAGCGTGTGAGGAGAGCTGATAACCGGCACATCCACACTGATAATCAGAGCACTGATCAGCAGTGTCCCGATAATCAGTGCAGCCCCAACAATGCCCACCAGTGCCTATCGGTTCAGCCTCATCAGCGCACATCAGTGAAGAAGAAAAATTACTTATTTTATAACAGAAACTAAGAACTTTTTTTTTTTTACAATTTTTTTTTTTTTTCATATGTTTAGCAAAAAATAAGCCCAGTGGGGATGAAATACCAGTAAAATAAAGCTCTATCTGTGTCAAAAAAAAAAAAAAAAATTATAATTTTGTTTGGGTTCAGCATTGCATGTCAGCGCAATTGAAAGATGAAAATTGGCCTGGCAGGAAGGGGGTGCAAGTGGTTAATATTCAAAGCAAATGCCCCCCCATCCATGTCTCTGTTTTATTTTGTTGAGAAATCACTTTGCAAAACACCCCCCTAGCATTTCTGGCCTTGGCTATCTTGAGTAAGGGCAAATGATTATTGTAGAATTTACTTCCTGGCATCCACCTGCCTTTAGCTCCCCTACTCCTGGGATGTATGGCATCATTTGCCTAGGCCTGGAAAGACAGGAAGTAATTAAAGAAATGTTAAAAAAAAAAAAAGTGCCAGTTCACACCACATGCAGTCCAGTGCATTTTTTTTATGCATCAAAAATGCATGGAAAGTAGGGTATATGGTTTTCAATTGCATAGTTCACACCAGTGCTTGCAGTTTCAGTACTTTCCAGTTCCAGAAAAAAAAAAGTAGAACATGCTGCATTTTTCCTGCACTGGACTGTACTGGAACGCTGTAAAACGCATCAAGAATGCACCTAAATGCACCAAAAACGCACTGCAACACACTTATCCTTTATTTAAGGTTAAGAAAAGAGGGGGGGTAAAAAGCACTGGACTGCATCTAATACGCATCAAAAATGCACCGGAATGCTTCAAAAACGCGCATGCAGAAAAGCACCTGGAACGCATCCGGACTGCGTTTCTATGATGTGAACTGGCCCTAATATATGATATACTTTCCTATCCATTTACTAATGCTATCAATCTGTTGATTGACAGATCCACTAAAAAGCTGAACCCCAACCAAACAATTGAATTTAGCTGAGAAAGAAACACCTCCAATACATTTATGTTATTAAAATCATGAAATGTATTTATATATACAGATTAAATAGGTATCTGAATCTGCTGTTATTAGCTTACTGTAAGCCCCATGCACAGCAGCCTTTGGAGTAGATAAGGAAGGGCAGATGAGCAAGGCCTGGTCTGGCCCAAATGTTCTATATCACACCTGCATGTTATGATTTTTTTCTAGGAAATGCCTTTCATACCCTTTTCTTTAAAGTAAAATTGCTGCTTTCTGCCCTCCCTCTTCAATGCTCCGTTTTGGCATAGCTAAGTAACAGCCACAGCCCTCAATACAAGCAGAGAAGGGGAGAGGGCTGGGGTGGGTGGTTGACCCAAGAGGGATAAACATAGGGGTGGATTTACTAAAGATAAAAAGACTGTGCACTCTGCAAGGAGCTTAGTAAATTAGGAAAAGTTTTGCTGACATCCACTATCCAAACATGTGCAAGCAATATTGCTATTTTATTTATTTTTTTACTTGCCTGTGATTGGGTATTCTTTGCAAAGTGAAACTTTACCTTGATTACCTATGTCTGAAGCAGCTGCACTTGCAAAGTGCATAGTCTATTTGCAAGTAAATCAACCCCATAGAGTCCACTGGGTTAGAGTTTGGTTTATATTGGCCTGCACAGGTATATTTAGACACCCCGCACAACTGCTGTAAGTGCAGGTAGGACTATTAATGTAGCAGATGTTATGTTCTGAGACTCTTTGTTTTGTGACACAGATGACAAGGCCCCGGTGACGGACACCAACATCCCCTCTCACCTGGAGCAAATGCTGGACATTCTGGTGCAGGAGGAGAATGAGCGGGAATCAGGGGAGACCGGGCCATGCATGGAGTATTTATTACATCACAAAGTCCTGGAGACCCTCTACACGCTGGGGAAAGCTGACGTGAGTTTGATTCAGAATATTCTACCCATGCAGTCTGCTCTATGCATAGCAGACCTATAGATATACAGCTTATTTTTGTGAGATAACAGAAAATGTGCAGCACAGGTTCCCTTTGGTGACCTGCTGACAACGAACTGCAGTATGACTTTGGTTTGCTGCGCCCTGGTGTGATGCAGGCTATTGCAAGTAACTCACTACAGACACACCGAGGGGAAGACCAAAACCCCTTTTAGCTTTATTTTCTCTCTGTCCCCACTGGGGATTTTCTCTCTCTGCTTCTCATCAGACAGGAAATGAGTGAACAAAGTTTTTGACCCTTCTTCAGGCTTTCAGGGTTTGTTTGATCTCCAGCCTTCCCTTCAGTCTTGAAGAGTTGTACAGGCTTCTCTCCTAGACTGAAATTGCTTACTTTGATTTCACTGCAAACTGTGAGCTTCTCACCATGTGCATTAGAAGCTGCAGCAAGTCAGATAGAGTCCGCCTCATTTCCTGGCTGGAGGATGTCCTGCATCGTATAGCTTTTTACTCCCCAGCATGTCCGTCTCATTCATTTGATTTCAGTTCTTTCAATCATGGAGGCCCAGCATCACATGTGGGGGTTACTCATGGTGGTCTTTATGCAAATACAGCCTATCTAGGAACACCCACTCTTAGGCCCCTTTCACACTGGGGAAGTTTTCAAGCGCTATTGCGCTAAAAATAGCGCCTGCAAACCGACCCGAAACAGCCGTTGCTGTCTCTCCAGTGTGAAAGCCCCGAGGGCTTTCACACTGGAGCGGTGCGCTAGCAGAACGGGAAAAAAAGTCCTGCTAGCAGCATCTTCGGAGCGGTGTAGACACCGCTCCTTCACCGCTCCTGCCCATTGAAATCAATAGGACAGCGGGCTATACCGCCGGCAAAGCGCCTCTGCAGAGGTGCTTTGTGGTGGTTTTGAACCCTTTCTCGGCCGCTGGCGGGGGGGTAAAACCGCTCCCGCTAGCAGCCGAATACCGACAGTAAAGCGCCGCTAACAATAGCGGCGCTTTACCGCCGACGCTGCCCCCGCCCCAGTGTGAAAGGGGCTTTAGAGACTGACATCCACACATCACAACATTTTTATATTTGCATAACTCCTATTTGCATCAGGATTGATTGCTCTTAAGGGGTGTACTGTACATGGAGCTATGTACAGCACTCTGCTGGCCCCTCCCATCAGCCATGACATTTGAGAAGCACAAAGACCCAGTGATGATATCACTGGGTCTAAAATAAGGTATGTAATGAAAATAGGTTTTATTTTTAAAGGATAAGTGCACTTATCAGTTTGGCTCCTTTGCCCTGACCTAACTGAACCCACCTTCCCCCACCGTTGATGCATACTCCCACAATCCAATGCTTGCAGCCTCTAGGGTTTGTTTACATCCTGGCCACACCTGAACTTTATAGCCCAATTGACCTCTATGGGGTTGTCTTCTTTTGTCCCTCGCCTCAGGACACAACCTGATAGAAGTCTAGGGGCCTGTAATACTCGGGCGTGGCAAAGATGGTAACCAAAACCAGTTAGATTGAGGTAGCTATGCATCTTTAGAGGGAGGGGGGAGGTTAGGTAAGGTCAGCACAATGGGGCAAAAAGAACAAGTGCTCTCTTTTTTTTTTTTTCAGTGTTTTTGTTAAGCCCCGTGCACATGGACCAAATGCCAGGCGACATCAGTTAGTTCAATAAAAATTGTCTGACTTTCAAGCTATATCAGTAGGGGAAAGTTATTGTAACTGGAGCAGATGGTATTTGGGGCAGCTGCGTGTGGCGACCAATTGGCTTCTGGCTTCATCTAGTTCAGTTAAGGTTCAAAAATGAAAGATAGAATCTGATTGGCTGCCATGCACGGCTGCTCCAGAGTCTAGCCACTCGGGTTTTGATAAATTCCCCTCAACGTGTTCAATCGGGGGCCTAATTGCATGTGTTTTTATTTCTTTCCCCAGTGTAACCTGATTGGGTGGCAATTTTGTACAACTGTTGCATGTAATTGTTCATGTTAAAAGATCCCCCAAAGACATCACAGCGGGTTGGCTTGGTGGAAATAAGCCCATACAGGCTGCCAAATGTATTAGATTATTTGTATAAAAAGCCAAAGTGCCTTTAGTACAAAACAAACCAAAGATATTTTTCACTGTTTTCATTGTACGTTTCTGAATGTGTTGTGTAAATGTTTAAGCAGCTGTAAAGGAATGAAAACCCTAAAAAAACAAAAACAAACGTCCGACATTCGGCCGTGTGTATACCAACGGCTGAGAGTTCTGATCGGAGTGTTCTGGCCGGGAGGGGGGGCATCCCACCGTCTAAACACAACAGCTCAGCAGGGTAGATCTGGGTAGATCGCTGGGCTCACCGGAAAAAAAACTGTGTGTACCAGGCTTAGAATTATATTCCATAAATTTAAACTTTACGCAATTAAGGAAAGCTTTCAGATGTTAGAATGTGTAAACTAAAGATGCACAGTCATCCAAAAATAAGTACGTAACAATATATTGTATTGTCCAATATGCTGACATTTAAAAAAATAGAACATACTCAGCAACAGTTTTTCCCGCAGTTTGAAAATATCCATCTCTATAAAATTTGACTGACCATAAAGGAAGAAAGAAAAAAGCATTGGAAAGATAGGAATGTGAGACCTGGAAACCTCTAAGTGCACTATTTGCTAAAGTGGTCTTTTACTTTAAAATTGTGTTGGCATGTTCTTGAGGAGGAAAGCAGAAAGGCCAAATATAAGCAGATTAAAGGATAAGTTCACTTTTTCTAAAAAAAAAAAAAAAATGCACATTTTTATGCAGGTAAAAAAAAAAAATTGCATTTTTTTTTTGGAGCCTGTAAAACATTGCCCCAGACAGCAGATCGTTGATGCCATGCAGGTCTCCTTGAGATCAGTCAGTGTATCTGTGTGTTTACATCCCATATGGGCACGCAGATAAAATCTGACAGGAAGAAATCCATGAACTACCCCAGCATAGTTGTAGTGCATTGAGAACTACAAGCCGACAACTGCAAAGGATGTCGGGGATTGTAGTTCATTCATATATAGAGCTGTGTGAATGAATGACGTGGCCATGTGGGCGGAGCCCCACACAGGCCGCACTGATTTTAAAAAGTGACAGCTAGTACGGGAAGGATTGGGCAGTGGCTGCAGCATTGGGAACATGTTACGAGTTTCAACCTAAAAACAGGTGGAACATGTAACATGTTCCCAAAGGTGAACTTATCCGTTAAGCTTTAAGGGCCGGTTCCCACTGGTGGGATGTCTGAGATCAGATGGGATTCGTACCGCACTGCAGTGCAAATCGCATGCAATCTCTGTGTGATGCGATTTTAGCCATACAGATAGTATGGCTGAATTTGTGTCAAACTCGCACAGGACCCGTTTTTTGGTCTGCAGCAGAATCTGATCACATGGGTGTTCACACCCATGCGATCCGATTCCTGTCCGAGTTTGCAGATCGCGCTGCGATCTGCAAACTGATTTGGGGGTGTCATTAACTTTTAACTGACACTCCCAGCACTTTGCATAGGGCAGTATGAACTGCTGCCGGGAGACATGCGATGCGGGAACCCGCAGTGGATTCGCAGGGTTCCCGCATGGCAGCAGTGTGAACCGGCCCTTGGTGTTGAAGCTAAAGTAAGGATAATGGCTTTAAAATCCATCAATAGCCACTCCACTATTCCTGTCCTGGCCAATTCCATTCCCAATTGCTCTTCCTGTTCAGTTTTTAGGACAGAGTTCAGTCCTGTCTGCACTGTTAATAGGAAAAATTAACATGACGGTCAGGTTAGGCTAAGGACAGGTATCAGAGGACAGTTGGATGTTTTATTATTATTATACAGGATTTATATAGCGCCAACAGTTTACGCAGCACTTTACAATATAATGTTTAGTACAATCCTGAAGGTCCAGCTTTAGTCATAATGTGAATATTTGGGTCAAATGAGAATTTCCTGTAAAGTGGGAGGTAAGAGCTTGTAAACACCCGCAATTTGTAAAGGAGTAATGACTGGATATGGTTGTCTAACATGTCCTGGGTATTTCCCAACATCTGTCAGAATAGTGAACCTGTCAGATTAGCTAACGGAAGTGATGTTCTGTCAGCTGCGCATGCATTCCACTGCTACCAGGTTTGCTAATCTGACAAAACACCTGCAGTCAGAAGAAGGCAGCAGCGGACATCTTACTACACCCAGCTACATCTTGAATTTCGGAGTAATTTTAGCAATAAAGTGAGCGTATATAAATACAGTATATTGACATGCGTGATGCTGTTTTGATCTTACATTTTGAAAGAAGCTGGATACCAGCAGTAGGAAGGTGGCGGAGGCCGTGTTGGTACACCCTGCACTGCTCTGCGCTAAACCTTTAAACATCCAAACGGCATCACAGATGTCAATATACTATATTTATTTATTTATTTATATACGCTCACAATGCATGCGCAGCTGACAGAAAGTCACTTCCATTAGATAATCTGGCGGGTTCGCTATTCTGACAGAGCACCAGGGTGTCTGCAAGTTTCCTGTAGACATGAGAATGTTGCCCAATCCAACCACACAGAATCTGCCTGCCGGGGAAATCCTCTCACATCTCCTTTATACTTTCAATTCAGTCATCAAATCCCTTTGAGCAGCAGAAAAGTTTGCAGCATATCATTATTTTGCTATTTCAGATAGTTTTAGAAGAATATTTATTTGTAAAGTGTAAGTAAAGATTATACTGCTAGTTGAATGACTTATCAGCACAGATGCAGAAATCCTCTTTATTGTGACAGGAAGGTCTGCAATCATTATTATACGGTCTGTCAGATTGTTATCGGAGAACAAAAATTTCTTTGCGCTTAGAGAAAGAGAGGCTTGTGTTGCCTGGAACTGTTTGAATCAGTTTTAAAAAACACAGATTTCATTTCCTGAAAGTTAAGCAATAACAGTGGAGATTTCCTTTCATTGTACAGAGTAAGCAGAAAATAAAACAATGCAGAATCAAAGATAAGAATTCTCATATCGTACGTTGTATGTTTTTGTTTTGTGTAACGTGCCGCTTTTTTTTCTGCCAGTGTCCACCGGGCATGAAACAGCAAGTCCTAATGTTCTACACTAAGCTCCTCGGGAGGATTAAACAACCTTTGCTGCCGCATATTAATGTCCACCGACCAGTACAGGTACATCCAGCAACTCCAACACCTTGTGTTTATCAGTGTACTCGACACCACAGAGCCTGTCACATCAGTTTGCACCAGAGGAGCTTACACTCCAATGTCCACACCACAGTCAACACGCTATTATTATTATTATACATTTATATAGCTCTAACATATTCCACCATGCTGTGCAGAGAACGCTGAACCAGTTACATCAGTCTTTGAACCAGAGGAGCTTATACCCTACCACAATTGCACACTATTATTATTATTCTTTTATATATAGTTCTGACATATTCCATGGTGCTGTACAGAGAAGATTGCGCAACAGCAGTCTACACCAGAGGAGCTTGCACTCTAATGCCCTACCACAGGCAAACATTTTTATAATGATTATAATACATTTATATAGTTCTGACATTATTCCGCAGTGCTGTACAGAGAATCCTTAGCTATTTAGATTAGTCTCTGCACTAGAGGCGCTTACACTCAAATGTCCCACCACAGTTACACACTGTTATACATTTTTATAGCTCTAACATATTCTACGATGCTGCACAAAGAACGCTGATCTAGTTGCATAAGCCTTTGAACCAGAGGAACTTACACTCTAGTGCCCCTATACAGGCAATCCTTTTTATAATTCTTATAATACAATTATATAGCTCTGACATATTCTGCAGTGCTGTACAGAGAATCATGAGCCATTCACATCAGTCTTTGCACCAGAGGAGCTTACACTTTAATGTCCTATCACAGTCACACACTGTTATACATTTTTATAGCTCTGGCATATGCCACAGTTCTGTACAAAGAACACAGGGAGTCGCAACATCTCTACACCAGAGGAGCTTGCACTTACCCACCACAGTCATACACATATACATTTCGGTAGCTCAGACATATTCCACTATGGAGTACAGATAGCTTTTACCTGTTTGTTAGCATCTTAATTTTACTGTTATATCGGACCATTTAGACTTTGACATCAGGTGTATTTTCTCTCTGTAGAAGCTGATCCGTCTGTGCGGAGAGGTGTTGGCCAATCCAACAGAGAACGAAGAGATCCAGTTCTTGTGTATTGTGTGCGCCAAACTAAAACAAGACCCATATCTGGTCAACTTCTTCCTGGAGGTCAGTTCCAGTGTCACCTGTACCATTATTTCTAATATTTGTTGAACTATGAACTGTCTAAAGTGCACTAAATGGTTCATTAACAACGTTATGTCATTGTAGGGTGCATAAGGTCCATACAGTAATATCTCAGCAGAAACATGACGTGTTACATAACCCCCTATGCTTTTCTATTCCATTCTAACAGTCATGCGAGAGCTCTGGCCCTGTTTTTTTACCTTAGGGCAACATTGACTTATGGCATGTTCTCTTAGGTTCCACCATGTGTTTTTCTCTTCAGCTTTCTTTGCTTCTAAGGCCCAAGTAAGCCTGGGAGGAAGGAAGTTGCTGGAAGTACTGCCAAGCAGTGTCAAATTTTTCTATAGGCTGACAACTCATGGACATTATAGAAAACATCAGCATGACCAGATAGGATTGTAGTCCAAGGGGAGGGTGTGACAACATCACTGCAATTTCAGCCACGGCCTTGCAGCTTGTTGGACCTCTCCAGGATATGACATTTACTCAAACGTGACAGGATCAGGACATTTTTCCTGTATGCTATGCGCTGCGCTGTACATCTCAATGCATTAAGATAGCTGGAGTTCAGCCAGTGGACATGTAGCTGCTTCCGCTCTCCTTCACCATCAGTGTTTCTGACCTGGGAGAAGGGTTAATATTTGCCCAGAGATGGGATTTCAGTTCATCACATAAAACCAGCTTGTTTCAGGGGAAGGGTCTACCACGTCTTAAAGTAGAGCTATAGGCAATACTTTTTTCCCATTTTGGATAGAGTAAAGGAGGGTTATAACCACTGTCATTATGTTTTTTCTTTTTGTACCATCAGTGTCCCATTGGAAAGATTTCCCTTCGCTTCCTGTCCCATAGCCAAAACAGGGAGTAAGAGGAAATCCCTGGGAATTCCTTGGGGCCCCTCAGGTCACCATTGAAAGATTTCCCCAAAATGTGGGATTTTCTTTAACTTTCAGATTTAATGATAATGGTAAACGGGACAAATAGAGAGGATGAATCTCCCTAATGGACACATAGACAGCAATAAAAACCTAATAAGTGTTCTAATCCATCTCCACTCTATCCAAAGCTAATAAAATAATCTTGCTTTTAGTTATACTTTTGAATGTAGAAGTCAACAAGATAAAAAAAATGACAGTTCATGTACAGTTAATGATATTAATTAAAAATGGTGTCTTATCTGGTAAAAACTTCTAAATTTGTCTTCATTAAGTATATATAGTTTTTAAGTTTTGTTAGTTTAGTTATATAACATATAATTAGCTCACATAATATGATGCATGTAATCGTAAAGTTTATATAATTAATACCAATGGGTAAAAAGTGCAGATTACCAACTTTGAACAAATAATTGGTTTTTGAGAAAAATGTTTGGGGGGGGTTTAGCAGGGGTGAGGTGGGGGGCAGTAAGCAGAAGTTGGGGTGGGGTAATCAGAGGGGAGGCGAGACAAAGGAACTACCAAGTACGATGAACGTTTGTAGTAGGCGCTCCTAACATCTGTTTATTGTATTCTGAATGTTTTTCAGAATAAGGTGAAGCCCCTTCCAACAGTTGGATCTTCAAACAGCCTCGGAGGACTTGTTGGGGGTGGCATTGTGGAAGTACCTGCTAATGACACAGGGCAGTCTCCTCCACTCGACCCCAGTGTTGGAGCAGAGGCAGATGGGATTCAGAATGTACCAGCAGCCCCTGCCAGTGTTAGCTCTACAGATGACGTGGCTGAAAGCGGAGTATCAGCCAAACATGTACAGCAGGACTATAACCTGGTGAATTCCTTACTCAACCTGACCAAGAGCCCGGTGAGTGATAAAACCCACTGAGAGTATTTCCAGAGCCTCGGAGAACATGGTGTTTTATATGCTGTGCGCTCTCATCCCCCAGGACGGCCGGATTGCGGTGAAAGCCTGCGAGGGCCTCATGTTGTTGGTGAGCCTGCCGGAAGCGGCTGCCGCCCAGTGCCTTACACAGAACACCAGTTTATGTGAGCTGCTCACCAACCGGCTGACCTCCTTATACCGTGCTCTGCCTCAGTCTATCGACCCTCTGGATATTGAGACTGTGGAGGGGATTAACTGGGGGTAAAGATGTGCTTTTCTCTACTATTATTTTATTGTGGGCACAGAGGCAGATTGTTGTTTTTTTTTACTTTCCTCTATCTCCATTTTCCTCCTTTTCCCTATCTTTTTTTATGGGAACCTCCCTGTCAGGATCTGAAACCAGGGTTTCTACTGTGTCTTGCTGTGGCTCTTCCTACTAAGCCACCTGAAGATCTGGATAGTTCATTGCTTGATCTCTTGGTCAATCTTTATTGATACCCAGTTTCTTGCGGAGTCTTAAATTTCTAGCCCCTCCCCTGAAATTATTATATTATTATTATTATTATTATAAAGCATTTATATAGCGCCAATAATGTGCGCAGTGCTTTACAACATGAGGGCTGATAGAACAGTTAAAATACAAATTCAATACTGGAGGAAATAGCCCTGTTCGTTAGAGTTTACAATCTAAAATCCCTATGTAAGCCATGCCTCTATACTTTGGTAGATCATTCTGTCACGATGTGGGATCAGCCTCTGAGTCAAGTAGCTGAAGCAACAGACAAATTCTTGGTTATAAAGAGCCAGGTTCAATACACAAGTAGAGGTAGCTGTATGTGGGCAAGGCAGAAGCACATTCAGAGATCAAGCCAAAGTCATTAGCCAGAGATTAGCCGGATTTGACATGTAGAACGATGAAAAGTAATCAGTAAATCAGCAGCCAAAGTTCAGGAATTATATAGCCATAAATAAAAATGCAGTGTACCACTAGCAACAAAGAACAAGATACTCGCATAAGCACAGTAATTTGGCACATGAGACATGCAGAGGTATGACTTCATTAGTTCAGAGTTTAGCAAGACATTCGATATTGAAGACTGACCAAGAGATTAGGCACAACAATCTATGCAAGAGCTTCAGATGGCTGAATAGGAAGAGCCATTGCCTGGCACAGCAAAAACCCTGGCCTTGGATCTTGGCACTCCCTCTCTCCAATATTTTATATATATATATATATATATATATATATATATATTGATAAGAAACGTCTGGATCTAAGCTGCACACGCCGCAGAAAGAAAACTGCAACAATGTGTTCAACAAACTGATCTCTAATTGTATTGTAGCTCCAAATGATTCTCACTGATCACTTAATTGTTAGTGACCTTGTGAAAAGAATGTTCACACGGGTCCATCAGCTTCAAAAGATTTACACCACTTCACCTTGCAGTCTAGCTCTTTTTGCGATAAAATACAAAAGAAGAGAGAACAGTGCACCAGCATAGTGTTGAAACATCCAGATAAAAAAAAGTGTATAAAACCTTCTACATAGGGCATATAGGCAGACGGTTCTGACTCTTGATGCAGCCGCTCATGGTCATCAGTGCTAAGAACAGGCAGGGTAAGGATCCTGGGCCTGAGGCTTAAGTCACCTCTCATGAACTTTTGTTGGCTATTCTCATGGTGGAGGTTGTCAGAAGGCTCCACACTGCCCCTTTGTCTATCAGTGGCAACAGTCACTGGTGACATGTTTTGGTGACATTCCCCTTAAGCTCAGATTGTCCTATATACTTGGTTTTATACATGTGAGTGCAATGTGATTGGACAGTACAGGAGAAGTAGCAGGCTGATGAGCAGATTTCTCTCTCACTCTGATTTCTCCTATCAGCATGTTCTTTATTAGCACATGAGCACTGCAGCACAACAAACTGACTCCATGCTTACACTGATAATTGGGGTGGGGAAGGAAGTGGTGTGAGCTAATGGAGCCAGAAATTAGAATGTCGGTCCCATTGGAACACAGATTCACCTGTTGCAGGAAGCACTGTGGATATGTTTCCTGCTGGGTATGTCAGTTGTGGATGGTGCTGGTCTATGCTGGCTGCAGTGATCATCAGTTGATGGTTGGCTGTTTCTGCAACAGGTTTAAAGTATAACTAAAGGCAAAAAGTTTTTTAGTTTTGGATAAAATGGAGATAGATTAGAACACCTCTCGGTTCAGATTGCTGTCTGCGCACTCGTTAAAGTGGAGCTTCACCCAAGAAGGGACATTCTGCCTATTTGCACCCTGGTTTTGACAGGTACCCGCTCCTACTTCTGGCTCAGATCGCTGCGGCGGGCTGAGCAGGAATTTTGCTCCCCCCCCCCCACAGTCTTCTAGGACACATCACAGATCCCAGAAGACTACAGAGCCATTTACAAGGGGCAGCGTGACTCACGCATGCACAGTAGGAAACCGGCTATGAAGTAAGGAAACTTCGGACTTCCCTTACTTCAGATGGCTGCGCCTACACCAAAAGCCGATTAAACAATTGGCTCGGGTGAGAACATCGCTGGATCCCTGGACAGGCAAGTGTCCTTATGCTAAAAGTCAGCAGCTACAGTATTTGTAGCTGCTTACCTTTAATTTTTTTGAGGGAGGCTGGAGCTCCACTGTAAACAGATTCACCCCCTCTACTTGTCCTGTTTACTATTATCATTGAAAGTGAACGTAAAAGATCGGAGTGGGAGAAAAGCTGTTCAATTGGATATCTGCAGCGTACTCAAATCCATCAGCCAGAGTCAGGGCTAATGGTGTTGTCTCAGATTCTTTCCCAATATCAAATGGAACCAGACAGGGGTGCCCACTATCACCCTTGCTATTTGCTATATCACTAGAACCCTTCCTATGCCACGTGAGACTAAACCCAGATATCAAGGGGATTACACTACGGGACACCCAACATAAAGTGTCTGCATATGCAGATGATTTGATGTTCTCCATCACTAACCCAGCCATTTCCCTCCCAAACTTAATGAAAGAGTTCGAGATCTACGGACATCTTTCCAACCTAAGAATAAATTTTAACAAATCCGAAGCCATGGGAATAGGGATTCCACAAACCCAACTCGCACACTTTCAACATACCTTCCATTTCAAATGGACAGACAAAGCCCTGAAGTACCTAGGCACTTATATCCCTCCAAAACTCTCCCAGATTTTCAAACTCAACTTTCCACCCTTATTAAAAAATGTCCAAACGCTGCTCCACAGCTGGAAAAATGGCCTACACTCGTGGTTTGGACGCTGCAATATACTAAAAATGATGGTGCTGCCTAAATTCTTGTATCTACTACAAGCTTTACCTATTCACATACCCGCAAACTATTTCAGACAGGCACATTCACTATTTACAACCTTTTTATGGGCTGGGAAAAAGCCACGCCTCCCGAGAAAGACACTTTCACTACAAAAACAACACGGCGGTATGGCCATGCCAGAGATTAAAACATACTACCAAGCAGTACACCTGAGTAGACTAGTCGACTGGTGCAGGCACCAGGAAACAAAACTTTGGCCCCAAATAGAACAATCACAATCTGACATCCCACTGAATAGAGCCCCATGGAACGGCTCCACACTCCCTACACGAATACGATCTCACCCGTTAATTGGACCCACAACGAGCATCTGTACACGCCTAATATCACAAACATCTCTCTCTACTAAAAATTCATTATTGCGACCTATATTAGGCAACCCACAATTCACTCCAGGTATAATAGATCCTACATTCCGCACACTCAGAAACTCAGGGATGTACCAAGCTTCCCATTACAGCAATGGTGGAAGGTGGGCAACGCTGGCCGAACTATCAGACCCGAATGGTATACACCGACTGGACTTCCTGAGGGCAAGCCAGCTCGCACACTTCCTTAGCAGTTTGACCCCCCCAACTGTAACTGACCCTCCCCACACTACCTTTGAAGAAATTTGTATGGAAAGCGGTGTGTTACCGCACACGTTGTCTCTGACCTATAACATTATCATCACACCTCCTGAAGACTACCAACACCCCAGTTTTGACAAATGGGAAACGGACCTGAACTGCCACCTCACCCCACAAAAAAGAACACACATACTTCACTTCACCCATAAATCATCCATATGCACCAGATTCCAAGAAACCAATTACAAAATCTTTATGAGATGGTACAGAACACCGGCAATATTACAAAAAATTTTTCCCGAGACATCGAAACTATGCTGGAGATGTCAGCAGAGCACAGGCACACTAATACATATATTCTGGTCATGTCCACGTATAAGGCCTTTCTGGGGAAGGGTCCGGGAGATAATACAGAAATTCACTGATCGTAATGTCCCCGATGAACCGGCGTACTTCCTCCACCACGCCACCGATACACCTGCTCGGGTATACAAAAAATCAATTGTTCGACACCTACTAGATGCGGCTAAAATTTGCATCCCCCTCAAATGGAAATCCCCCGAGCCGCCCTCTATCGCCACCTGGCTTAAAAAGGTAGACGAAATTAGCACATTGGAAGATCTGATCCTCACAAGTCAGAACAGAGGTGAGACATACTCCAAAACTTGGCAGCTGTGGAACATATTTAAATACTCAGCAGGACAGGCCCTCCAGAGAGAAGAAACAGATATCTAGCCCATACCTGAAACTTATAGGCAGCTAAGTGATAGATTGGAAAGTAAATTTCACGGGACACTGTGAAGTCCCCTTGCTCGCAGACTCCTCCCTCCCCAACCCCCCCGCCCCCCCCCCCCTCCACTTTTCTCTTTTCTCTTCTTTCTTCTATACACTCTCTCTCCTATCTTAGCTCTACTGATCTATAGAAAATAAAAACAAGGAAGGGAACGGGGCACACAGAGGAACCATCAACAGACCCCACATTACTAACGCCATTGGACGAGCACACCATGACAATACCATGACCCGAAGACAATAAAGAGCAACCTTGTTCTACATCACTTTAAGAGATCTTACACAGTTATAACCTCTGAAATATGTCAATCTCACACGGCACCATAACACAAGAGGTTTCTAAAATAAGTGGGAGAAAATCTACAATATAAGACCTATGTCAATGCTCATACTGTATTGTTACAATGTTAAATACCGATGTATCGGTCCCTGTGGACCTGTTTTCTTTGATAAATAAAAAATTAAAAAAAAAAAAAAAAAAAAAGAAAGTGAACGTAAAAGAAAATCACAAATTTTGTGTCGTCTCCAAAAAAGTAATAGTGGGGGAGTCTTCCAATGGGGACACTAGTTTTGGTGACCTGGGGGTCCCCAGGGAATTCTCTTCCTCTGCAGGGATTTCCTTTCACTTCCATTTTGGCTATGGGACAGGAAGAGAAGCAAAATCTCTGCACCGATGGTGGAAAAAAATCTGATAGGGGTTATAACCCTATAACCTATTCTATTTAAAATGGAAAAAAAAAAAGTTTTGCCTATAGTTCTACTTTAAATATTGTGTACACTGACCATTCTCTTCTCTCCCCTCCCCAGCCTAGATTCATAATGTTAAGGAAGATGCTTCAGCCTTTCCAGGGAAGAGAGCGCTCATCTCCTTCTTGTCCTGGTTCGACTATTGTGACCAGCTCATTAAAGAAGCTCAGAGGGTGAGAGAAGACTTTATTCTATCGTATGCATTGGGAACCGTTCCCTATCTCCAGCCTTACTCAGCAAAGAAGCCCTCAGCAACCAGTCAGAGTTGGTCTTTTCACTGACTCTGATACAAACAATACAGTCACACACATAAATAAATACATTTATTGAGGTGCTGTGAACGGGAGTCATGTGTGCATCTTCTAATGCCGGCCATACACGGTTCGAATTTCGAAAGAACTTTCTTTCGAAAATCGTATCAAAAAATTTTCGTATGAATTTCGCACTATTAGTGGGCTGCAGCAATGGCCAATTTTCGTGCAGCAAGCAAATTTGAGGAATCGGACATGTTGGAAATTTTTTGAAAAACAAACGATTTTCTAATCAATGATGGGAGAATAGTGCAAGAAATGTAATAAGAAAAGAAAATTTACGGAGAGAAAAGAAGCTTCCCAGCCACGAAAATTCTTTTCTGTAGCAACATGAGGTGAAATTGAAGGCTTGGTCGGCCGAATTTCGAAAATCAATGGTGGCATCATCGGATCAAAAAAAAAAACGAACTTTCTGATTTTGAAAAGAAAATTCGTTCGAAATTCGACCATGTATGGCCTGCTTTAGATTTGCAGCTTTTTGTCAAGAATTTGTACACGACAGCCATGTATAGGCCGGCAGACTAGGAAAGCAGTAAGTGGGAGGAATAATGCTGACTTTTAGGAAATATTTTCAAACAAATCCAGGAAAACAAAGCCTAAACAGGAGGATGAGGTTTTATATGCTTGAGTTATCAAAACCTGAAAGTAAGGCTGTTACAGTTTGTTGTTGTGTTTTCAATATGCTTTAATACTACTTGTGATGTTAATATGTCACGTTTCAAGGAATTTCTCCTTTGTCTCCTTTAAGATGGCAGCTGCCACAATGGCCAAGTCTGTGCGGGAGAGATTCTTGGTTGGTGTGATGGAGCCTCAATTGATGCACACGTGAGTACTGACTTTTATTTTCAGTTAATTTTCTTTTGGCTCTCTATACAGTGATTAATCAAAGCCTGTTATCGCCATCCTTCTCCTCCAGGTCAGAGATTGGTATTCTTACAGCCACGTCGCTCCTGCACAGGATAGTGCGGCAGGTCACATCTGATGCCCTTCTGGAACAGATTGTCTATTTTCTGCTGGGTGAGGATCGAGATCCTGAGACACTGAGCGGGATCCAAAAAATTCCACTCCGCCATCGTCTGATAGAACACTGCAACCATATCTCTGATGAGGTGAGAGTGATCCTTCCTTTCCTGGGTGATCGGTTTCCATGTTAGATGCTGATGGTCTTGTATAGTAGATCAGTTTTATTATTATTATTATTTTTTTTTAAGGGGTCATTTTTTTTAACATTTTCTTAGTTATACAAAACAAGCAAATACATATGGTAAATGAAGATAATAAATCCTCAAGTCACAGTACATTGTGTTAAGTAACATTTTGTGAATCAATGTCCAGGACTTCTATTGTAACCAGAACATGTAGTGCACCTTCTAGCTCCAGCAAAGAAAAAAAAGGGGATGGAACATAAACTGGTGAAAAATCATAAGATATCGTATGCACATATTAGCAATCTGAATACTCAGTATGAAGGCAGTACTGCACAAGTATAAACTCCAGTGGATACGGAGCAAAAAGACCATTATAACACATGGTATGAAAGCCCGCTCATAATACAATTAGCTGTAAATGCACATTGAATATTTCACTCTATGGCAGTGGTTCTCATCTCCATCCCTCAGGACCCACTAACAGGCCAAGTTTGCAAGATATCTGAAATACATCACAGGTGATATAATTTGCTGCTCAGTGATTGCAGTATTCTAGTCTGCAGCTCCTCAAGGTAATACTTAAAATCTGGTCTGTTAGTGGGTCCTGAGGACCGGAGTTGAGAACCACTGCTCTATGGTAATGGACATTGTTGACATCCATACTGACCACATTTTTTTGAATTTATTCAGACAGCCTCTAGGAACGTCACTTTATATAGAGGCAAAGCCTTATTTATAAAAAATCTATCCAGAATTGGATGGTGGGAGGATCTACCTATTTTCCATTTCAAAGACAAAGCTTTTTTAGCATAAAAGAATAGAAAACAGAATAATATGTTCTGTAAACCATGCAGCTCCACCTAAAAGACAGTGGATTGGGGTACAAATATTGTCAAGAAATATTTCTTGGAAATAAAGGTAAATTTACCTTTTATGACTTATAATAATCATGCAAAGGTATCCTGGGAGTGCTGGTGACTTCTCAATCTTTATCTGTGGTTGCACACAGCACCATTTTTGTTGTATTATATTTTTTAGTAAATTTCACCCCAGTATCTCTCTTCCCTGCAGATCAGTATTATGACACTTCGACTGTTTGAGCACCTTCTACAGAAACCCAGTGAGCACATCCTCTATAACCTGGTCCTTCGGAATCTGGAAGAAAGAAACTATACAGAGTACAAACCGCCCTGTCCAGAAGATAAAGACATCGTGGAGAATGGGCAGATCGCTGGAGCTGTGTATGTCACTGTCAGATCATGGTATAGCTTCAGTGGTCCTCTGTGGGGTCTGAGGATAAAAGCTATACATTTTATTTTATTTTTCTGTTAAATGATCTTTATACTTAAATGCTGGTGCCCACATTAGTTAATGCTCACCTTGCCATCACACCCCTTTCACTTTGTATGCCTTAGAGAAACCCTATGTAAATTTCAAGTCACACTGGGGTTGATTTACCAAAAACTAAAGTGTGCAAAATCTGGTGCAGCTGTGCAGGGTAGCCAGTCAGCTTCTAACTTTAGCTTGTTCAATTAACTACTTAAGGACCGGAAGATTTTCCCCCCTTAATGACCAGGCCATTTTTTGTGATACGGTACTGCGTCGCTTTAACTGACAATTGCGGGGTCGTGCGACGACTTGCCCAAACAAAATTGATGTCCTTTTTTATTACCACCAATAGAGCTTTCTTTTGGTGGTATTTGATCACCTCTGCGGTTTTTATTTTTTGTGCTATAAGCAAAAAAAAATTGAAAACAAAACATTTTTTGCTATAATAAATATCCCCCCAAAAAATGTAAAAAAAAAAACAAATTTCTTCATCAGTTTAGGCTAATATGTATTCTTCCACTTATTTTTGATAGACAAAAATCACAATAAGCGTATATTGATTGGTTTGCACAAAAGTTATAGCGTCTACAAAATAGAGGATAGATTTATGGCATTTTTATTTTTACTAGTAATGGTGGCGATCAGTGATTTTTAGCGGGATTGCGGCGGACAGATCTGACACCTGACTTTTTTGGGAACCAGTGACATTACAGTAATCAGTGCTAAAAATGTGCGCTGTTATTGTACTAATGACACTGGCAGGGAAGGGGTTAACACTAGGGGCGATTAAGGGGTTAAATGTGTTCCCTCAGTGTGTTTACTAACTGTATGGGGGGCTGTGTGACTAGGAAAATACACAGATACGTCTTCCTGCATAGCAGAAAGACAGTATCTGTGTGATCTCCCCTGTCAGAACGGAGATTTGCCTTGTTTACACAGGCAAATCCCTGTTCTGTCACTGCGGGGCATGATCGCGGGTGGCCGATGGACATTGAGTCTGCCCTACCCGCTGATTGGCTGGCCAGCGCACGCCCACAAATTGCCATGTATGAGCTGGCGTACAATGACAGCGATTCACAGGAAGCAGGCACATTGCGGCAGTACAACTGCAGCAGCTGGTCCTTAAGAGGTGGTTAAGCTTTGACCAAAAAAAAAAAAAAAAAACCTGGAAGCTGATTGGTTCCTATGCAGAACTACACAAGATTTTGCGCACTCCAGTTTTAGTAAAGCAACCCCACTGTTCAGAGCATTCAAAGGGCAGCAAACTCTCTCTCTGCCCCATGTGACAGGGCTTGGGCCTGGCTATTGGTCACTGAGGCATCCAGTGCTGTGATGTGGTAGAGATAGGAAAGAGTTACATGTCCCCCATACCCAAAAACATAAAGTATTTCTCTTCTTTTGAAGTGGAATTTATTGTATCTTTCTTCATGGTTGCAGAGATTTGGAAGAAGACCCAATTTTTACCGACATGTCCCCTGAAAATACACTGTCCAAGGAGTGGCTGAGCTCCTCACCTCCTGTCACCCCCGACCACCAGAAGAATGATGGGAAGACAGAGGTACACAAGATTGTCAATAGGTGAGTCCTCCAACATCACCCAGATCACTCCCCCTGCCACACTAGAAGGAAATAATTGGCAAATAATGGCAATAAATGGCAAATAATGCCACTGCCACTAGTGGATTGGCCAGCCACCACACTCCCTCCTGTTCACCAGCTCTCCAACTTGCTGAGCTGTGTTTTAGGGCCCTTTCACACTGATCAGTTTTTCTTCCATTTTTGCATTACCAAAAGCGGAAGAAAAATGCATGACCATTAAATCCTATAGAACTCTTCACACCTGTTAGTTGTGGGTCATTTGCGCTTTTAAAAGTCCTGCATGCTGCATGTTTGGTGCAGTGAAGCAACACAAATAGAAATGAATGGAAAACACTGCGGTTGCTTTTTTGGCGTCATGTCCTTTTTTTCACAGGTGCAAAATGCATCGGTAACGTGCCAAAAATGTTTTTTTTTGCTATGGAGAAGTGTGAAAGCAGCTTTACACCACAATGCATAACCATGAGCTTTATGACTAAGCATTTTAGCACAAGAGGTATTAAGGTTAATTTTCCCATGTAATGTGCTGGTTTAAATAAAGTCTGGTGCTCTGCCCTGTTAGTGGACTCTATTTCTGTATGTGCATTGAAACAAGGACATTGTATGAGATCTGTTTCTGAAAGAAAAAAATTTCAGTGTAGGAGAAGGGAATGTTAGACAAGGAGGCCCATAGGGGAGCTCTTCTGGAAGGATACACACAGTATGTTTATGATTGAGCACTAGTACTGACTACTGTTTATAGCATCCTCTGCCTGAATATCAGTCTGCTTAGTACTTTTGAGTCCATTTAACAATCTGCCATTTCACCCAGCCCTGAAACGTGCTGGTATTTTGCCCTGCTTGTTGTAACCAGTTGAGCAATAAATACTTTGGACTCCTAAGAATTTTTCATTTGACCTATTACACACAGCCTTCCCATGTGACAGTGCTGTCTGGCCCAGTGTTAACGTTGAGTCACAATTTCCTTTAGGGGTAGGGAGGATAGGCTGAGTTGAGGTAGGGCTTTAAGGTGAATGGGTAGTTTGGTTCTTGGTTTCCTCAAATGGCTGCTTTTTCGCTAATGTATTTAATTAGTAGTTTACAGGTTGAATTACACCATAAAATTTCCTCTTTGTGTCCTGCAGCTTTCTCTGTCTGGTCCCTGATGAAGCCAAGTCCTCTTACCATGTGGAGGGCACCGGCTATGACACTTACCTCAGGGACGCACACAGACAGGTAGGTCAGGACTCCTCTCCTTATCCTGCAGCCACCAATATCTCCATCTCTATATTAACCCATCAACAGCAGTGTGATGACATTTTCCATTATTTTTTTGTTTAGTTCCGGGATTACTGTGCAATATGCCTGCGCTGGGATTGGCCTGGTTTAGCAAAGGCCATTGAGAAGTGCAATTTAGAGGCTCCATTCTTCGAGGGACATTTCCTGAAAGTCTTGTTTGACAGAATGGGCAGGATACTAGACCAGGTACAATCCCAACCCACTGTAAAAGTACTGAAAAGTTTAATCTGATTTTGACAGACCGGATTAGTATAATACAATGGCCATAAAAGTTACCCGTCCAGTGCAACACTAAGACCCTGCCTGCAGTGCTCCAAAGTATGCACCTTTTGGTACCCCACCTGACTGTTTAAAGTGGACCTAAATTTTGAGTCTAATTCTGCTTTAAAAAGACTGTTACTAAAGTAAAACACAGTGCTGCAGGTATGAATTGCAGGGACATTGAGGGGCACAATACATACAGCAGCTTCCCAATCCTTCTTCTCACTGCTGAATCCCAGCCAATTCTGCTACGCAACACCTCAACACTTTCGGATAGTACTTCTAAGCACTGCTCCTTAACTTTCCTATTGGTTCATCACTGTGATAGGCAGCCCCATTAGCCAATAAGAATATGCAAGAGGCAGGAACTTGCAGGAAATCTTTGGTGCAGTCAGAAAGTGTTGAAACATTAACAATCAGAATGGCCAAGCATTTGGCTATGACAGGAGGGCATGGGTTCCTGCTAGTGTTGATCTGGGCACGTGCTGCAGGAAGAGAAGACTGCTTCCAAGGTGGGGATTCTGTGTCTGAAATGCCTGTTTAGCAGCAAGCCTGGTGTCTTTTGCAACTGACTTTTTAATCAATATGTAGGGATTAGTAAACATAAAGAATAAGTACTGTTTGTTAAAGAGACACTGTCCCTGCCTATATAAGGTAAAGTGACAGTGTCTGTGTAAGGGGGCCACCTCAAAGTCACTGATGCTCACCTGTGCAGAAATTTCTTTCTGATCCTTTCTCTGCCTCAGCTGGGGCAGAATTCCAGATATAGCGTAATATGTCACTTCTTCCTGTGTCTGAATGGCCACTAGGCTCAAGCATTAATTCATGACAGAGGGGTGAGGTCATCACTCCCTCTCAACTCAGATATCAGCCAAATTTAATGTTGGCAGGAGTGCCAAGAATGCTGGAGAGGGGGAGTGTCATTGGGTTCGGGTATATAAAAGTTTCTTGTACTGTACAAGACCATTCTAAAAAAAATCTTTATACGTTGTCAGAATGAGCTATAAAGATTTTGCTGGGCTGCTTTTCAATGTAGACAAAATATAGATGATTGCGGAATAAATCACTTATACTGGATTTAAAATCGTTGTGCCTGAATGGGTTTCCTCCAGGTGCTCTTTTTTCCTCCCACACTGAGGGGATGCTGGTAGGTTAATTGGCTCCTGTCTAAATTGGCCCTAGTATGTGTATGAATGTGAGTTACCTTAGATTGTAAGCTCCTTGAGGGCAGGGTTGACAGCGTTATACCTGTAGTACCTGTAATAAATGCATTTGTCATGATTTTTCCCATGATTTATAATTAGGTCCTTGATTTGTAAACATATATGAAAACTCACATGGTGACTTTAGAGAAAACTCAAGGCTAGGTGTTTTTTTTTTTTTATATATAATTGTCTTTAGTTTGTTAGATGATCTGTGGAAAAAAAAATAAAAAAAAATAAAGACATATGGAAGTTGCTATATGGACTTGTTTTTAAAAGTGCCTCCTCTGGTGCTTTCATGCTCATCGTTGCTTACCTGTAACAATCACACATCAAATATTGGGATTATCCTGCACACTTATTTCAGGGTACTGACTCACTCAATAACAAAGCAAATATGGGGATAACTGTCCTGTATGCTGCACATTTTAAAATCAATCATTAACAAGCTAGCATGTCTTTCTTGATGGGTCCAGGTTTGAGTCTGTCAAGAATGTAAAATAAAATCTTATATTTTTTGCGTATGGATAATTTTTATGTGTGTTTTATTTTCCTGCAGCCCTATGATGTGAATTTGCAGGTTACTTCAGTGTTGTCCAAACTGTCCCTCTTCCCTCATCCCCACATCCACGAGTTCTTGCTGGACCCCTACGTCAACCTGGCCCCTGGGTGCCGCTCCCTCTTCTCCGTCATTGTCAGGGTGAGTGCTGTCACCCCTTGTGGGTGTTATACTGACATCAGCCTGATTTTTTCTGTCTCTTGGGGTAGCCAGCCCCTATGAGAGTTGTTTATACAGGAGTCCTCATAGTATTTCAGGTTTAACATTGACGTCAAGCAGATTTATTGCATTTCCAGCACCAAATAAACACAAGCAGCTTTTCCACAAGTCTTTTCAGTCAAGTAACTTTCTAACTGTGTAATCAACCTTATGTTTATTTCCCCAAAACAATAGCTTTGTACTTACAAGGCTGCTACCGTGTTGTCTCTCTGTAGACCAACAGAAACTGTGTCTTTCAGAGGCTGTACATCAAAATTATTGCTAGTTTTCATTGTTATTCTGCTGTGCAATTGGGGGGGGGGGGGGGAGAGAGAATCAACAAAACTTAATTTCAAGCTAATTGAACTGTTTGTGACAACAAACACTTGCAAATACATTTCTAAATTCTGAATTTATAATATTTTAATTTTGAATTTATAATAATTTTGATAGAAAAACATTCTATAAATGTTTGACACCAAAAACTTGCAAATACATTTGACAATTCTGAATTCTTCTGTAAAAATCGATACAAAAATTGATTCAATGAGGTCAGCATATTTAGTTCAGAGCCATTAATGCTTAAGGCTCCATTCACACTTGTGCGACTTCAAAGTTGCATAACAAGTCATTCCCCTTGTTTTCCAATGATAACCATTCATATATGCACGACTTTTGGTCCAACTTTCATGCAGCTTGAGGGCCATAGATTTCAATGTTAACCCTCAGACGTTGCATGAAAGTTGTACCTGAATGTTATACAATGCAAATTGTGTGCAACAGTTGTCCATTATCACTGGTCAAAGTCATATCCAAGTTGCACTGATCCAAATTTGCGTCAAAGTTGCACCCTAAAGTCAGCGCAACTTTGGAGTAGTACAAATGTGAATGGAGCCTTAATGCTGGTTGTATGCATATATATGTGGCAGCATGGCGGTGGGTTTTATGCCATGCTGATACATGTATGCTTACTTCTGGGATCGCTGTTTGTGTCAGGAGCAAGTTCAGTCACATACCCCCAGCACTGCAACCACGCTGTCACCAACAGCTCCGGTCACTTAGAAATGCTCAGGAACTGGTAAGGTGGGGTGGGGTGGGCTGGTGATCATGTGATCACTGCGGCAGCCAGTCACAGTGATCACATGATCAGGAAGGCCAGAAAAGGCCTTTTGAGTTTAGATCTCATTAAAGGGCTGGTGGGAGTCGGTAGGGTTGGATTAATAGTGTCCTAAAAAGATGGGTCTCAAACAATTCACTGTTTCCAAAAAATGTAACTCTGGCCCCGTCCTGCTGAGTTTACATTTGTTTCAGGACAGGGAATGGAAAGTGTAAGGTGACACGCTCTCTACTTGCTGACAATAAATTTATGAGACCAACAGACTTGTAATTAGTAAACCTTGTGTTGTCTATTCTGTTCCTAGGTGGTGGGAGATCTGATGGTGAGAATTCAGCGGATCCCAGACTTCACCCCAAAACTCCTGCTTGTAAGGAAGAGGTTACTGGGGTTCGAACCAGATGGGCCAATGTAAGCTACACGCGTATATATTCCATTTCATGTTCAATCAGTAAGATTCTGTGATATACACTTGCATTGCTCTCTGAAGAGAGCATTTAACAGGCGGTAAACGTGTGCAAAGGGAATATGGAGTATTATGCCCCGTACACACGGTCGGACATTGATCGGACATTCCGACAACAAAATCCTAGGATTTTTTCCGACAGATGTTGGCTCAAACTTGTCTTGCATACACACGGTCACACAAAGTTGTCGGAATATCTGATCGTTCTGAACGCGGTGACGTAAAAGACGTACGTCGGGACTATAAACGGGGCAGTAGCCAATAGCTTTCATCTCTTAATTTATTCTGAGCATGCGTGGCACTTTGTGCGTTGGATTTGTGTACACACGATCGGAATTTCAGACAACGGATTTTGTTGTCGGAAAATTTTATAGCCTGCTCTCAAACTTTGTGTGTCGGAAATTCCTATGGAAAATGTGTGATGGAGCCTACACACGGTCGGAATTTCCGACAACAAGGTCCTATTACACATTTTCCATCGGAAAATCCTATCGTGTGTACAGGGCATGACTGCATGTGACATAAGTGGGCACTGCAGGTTCCATACTGGGACTATAGGTAAAAGAACAAAAGAGGGGGCACCAGCCTTGTGCATTAACTGAGACACCATTTATTTCCAAAGATAAAAGTAGGTATTCATAAATAGCAGGACACAACATGCCCACCACAAATCTCTAAAACAACGACCAGAACCAATGTGTATGCCTCAAGATGGACTAGAAATATATTACACAGTCCTACAAACGCTAGCGCATTTCAAGGGTCCGCCCTCTTCATCAGAGCAAAACAGGGACTGTGTGCACTAAACGCACTGTTCAAGCTACACTATTGGAACTATCAAAAGGCGGTGACTGGCACCTGTGTTAGCTAACACGCCCGCCTCCCGGGACGCACACTAATCAGAACTTTGAGCTATCACAGTGCAGCCAAGCAGCGTGTATTGTGGAGCTGCCGAAGGCTGGTGCCAGTTGGGGCAAGATGGCACTGCATCCTCTTTGGTGGCCCAGGTCTGTTCTCCGAGGAGCTGTAACTTGACAGATCAGCAGGTTGGTGCTTGGTGTCTGGAGTGCGAACAGAGAGAAGCTGACTCAAAGCCTCCTTAGGAATGCAGGGCACAGCCGAGCGGAGGCGGCACAACAGGTGAATGTGCCAGTGTCAGCTTTAACCCTAGCCAGGTCCCTATCTCCATAAAATGTCCCTTGTTCTGTTCTAAAGTAGGGAGGTATGTAATGCAATTCCCTGACAAGACCAGAGTATGACCCCCTCCCACCACCCACATATGGAAACCTACCTCACATAATTGAAATACTGCAAGGTATGCTGGGACTTGTGGTTCTGCCTGGGTCCTGTGCAGAAGATTGGGCACTAATTGAATTTCCTGTAACTCTCCCCCCCAAGTTCCTGCCATTGTTAGCGCCATTGTAAGGAGTTTATCGCAGCCATGCTTCCAAGTCTTGCTACAATATAAGGAACTGATCTGCCGAGGTCAGCATTAACCCTTCTGTCTGAGAACAAAGTAGATCAAAATCACTAAAGTCCTAATTATGAAACACAAAGCAACCCGCCATGTGAAAAATATAGAGATCCTGTTGTCAAATTTCTGAGACTTAAAGGATAACTAAAAGGCAAAACTTTTTTTTTTTAGTTTTAGATAGAGTGGAGATGGATTAGAACATCTGTCAGTTTTTATTGCTGTCTGTTCCTCTCTCTAAGGAGAGTCACCCTCTCTATTTGTTCTGTTTACCATCACTGAAAGTCAAAGTAAAAGAAAATACCAAATTTTGGGTTGTCGCCCAGAAAAGTAATAGAGAGGAAATCTTCCCATGGGGACACTAGTTCTGGTGACCTGGGGGTCCTCTAAGGATTCTCCTAATTTGTAGGGATTTCCTTTTACTTCCTGTATTGGTTATGGGACAGGAAGTGAAGAGCAATCTCCCTAATGGTACACAGAGGGCAAGAAATAAACTGACAGTGGTCACGACCTTCCCTTACTATATCCAAAATGGGAAAAAAAAGTTTTACCTATAGTTCTACTTTAAGGGCTGTACATGCGAGCCAAATATCAGGTGGCATTGGCGGTTCAATAGAAAACGACGACGGGCATTACGCCTGTGTGTACAGCAGTCATCCGACAGAAGCCTGCCGTTCGTCCGGCTTTGAAGGAGCATGATCAAAGAAGGTCCGCCGGTCGGCATCTGATCAGTCGGTCGGCTCTCAGCCGACCGGTTGTGTTCTGGCGGGGGAAGCCCAGCGGGCTTTGGCAAAGTTCCCCCAACTTGTAGCGAGCTAACTACTCACCAAACACTGCCTGCCGAAGTTTACCGCCCGCCAAACACGACACATTTAGGTATATGGAGAAGCACCGGAAACACCCCGCAATTGCTTGCAATGAACGTGTCAGCAAAAACGGGGTTAAAACAGGCGGTGAGGAGGCGTCACATTGCTTCCTCATGCCTGTCCGTAGCCTCTGGGGTGCGATTTGAACGCGGATCAGGCTTCAGAGGAAAGGGAGATTTAGACACGATATTACCACCCCCATACTTTACTGTAGGAATGGTGCTATTTGGATGGTGAGCTGTATTGGATTTCCACCAGACATATGGTTCGGTGTTGAGGCCAAATCATTCAATTTTAGTCTCATATGACCATAACACCTTTTTCCATGTGGCCTCAGAATCTTCAAGATGCATTTAAGGTGGTCAGATGAGACTAAAATTGAATTATTTGGCCTCAACATTAAACAATATGTCTGGTGGAAATCCAATACAGCCCACCATCCAAATAGCACCATTCCTACAGTAAAGTATGGGGGTGGTAATATCCTGTTATGGGGGTGTTTCTCTGCAGCAGGGACTGGAGTACTTGTCAGGATAGAAGGAAAAATGGATGGGGCAAAATACCATCAAATTCTTGAGGAAAATCTGCTGCCCTCTGCCAGAAAGTTGTCAATGGGAAGAAGGTTTACCCTCCAAGATGACAATGACCCAAAGCACTCAGCAAAAATGACCACATAGTGGTTGAAGGAAAAAGAAGATGAATCTCCTCGCATTGCCTAGTCAGAGCCCAGAATTAAAGTGATTGTAAGGGTTCGCTTTTTTTTTTTGTTTTAAATAACAAACATATCATACTTCCCTCCACTGTGTAGTTCGTTTTGCACAGAGTGGCCCCGATCCTCGTCTTCTGGGGTCCCCCCCGGTAGCTCTCCTCCCCACATCAGATAACCCCCTAGGAGAAGCGCTCTCCCGAGGGGATTACCTTGCAGTCACTAGTTCACCATAGATCACCATATCAGTAACTGGTTCAGCATAAGTGACAAAAAGACAAATTTAAATAAAGTGCAGCGTGATTTTTACTAGATAAATAACAATCCAAAAATGACAATGTGCATTGTGCAAACACTGTGCAAAATATAAATGACTACATCACACATTAGCTTGCAGTGTTAAACGATAAAAATTCCGTATACAGTGCAAATGTGCAAAAAAAAAAAAAAGCCCAGAAATCTCCAAAAATAATATAGTCATAAAATGTTAGTGAATGTCCCAAAAGTTATGATACATAAAAAAGAAACTTCACACAGAAAAAAACGTCCTTATTCATGATGAAATCTGTGACAGTAAAGTGCTAACATGCGCATGTGGCAGTTGGAGTGCCTGGTGACTCAAATCTCATGCAGCTTCGTGTGCAAACACTACAGTGGGTAGTGGCCCCTTACCTTATAGTAATGGGGCAACAGCATATGACCAAACAAGTTCTTTATCTCTTCCACCTAGGGGCTCCTGCGTATTCCTCACCGTCCTGGGGTAAGGTTCTCTCAGATATGATGCAGGAAGGTATTTATAAATAAAGTAGAGTAGAAAAGAACCCAATAGTGTGATACCGTTTTCATAAGTAGCTTGTTGTTTATTAGGCAAAGAAACAGGTACTCACATTGGCAATTAAGTGATACAATATTTGTATCCGACGAGCGGCGAGCTCGTAACCTTCTCTCAGTGTATCCAGCCTATCCCGTCCCTACGCGTGACGTCCCACCACATGTGACTTCTTCAGGGGATTTATAAATACCTTCCTGCATCATATCTGAGGGAACCTTACCCCAGGACGGTGAGGAATACGCAGGAGCCCCTAGGTGGAAGAGATAAAGAACTTGTTTGGTCATATGCTGTTGCCCCATTACTATAAGGTAAGGGGCCACTACCCACTGTAGTGTTTGCACACGAAGCTGCATGAGATTTGAGTCACCAGGCACTCCAACTGCCACATGCGCATGTTAGCACTTTACTGTCACAGATTTCATCATGAATAAGGACGTTTTTTTCTGTGTGAAGTTTCTTTTTTATGTATCATAACTTTTGGGACATTCACTAACATTTTATGACTATATATTTTTGGAGATTTCTGGTCTTTTTTTTTTTTTTTTTGCACATTTGCACTTTATACGGAATTTTTATCGTTTAACACTGCAAGCTAATGTGTGATGTAGCAATTTATATTTTGCACAGTGTTTGCACAATGCACATTGTCATTTTTGGATTGTTATTTATCTAGTACAAATCACTGCACTTTATTTAAATTTGTCTTTTTGTCACTTATGCTGAACCAGTTACTGATATGGTGATCTATGGTGAACTAGTTATTGATATGGTGATCTAAGTTTTTAAAACAAATACTATATTTTTTACACTTACATTTTTATTAATTTATTTAGTTTAGTGAGATATACCACTTCTAAGAATACGTCACTGGCTTTCCAGACTATGTATATACACTGTAGTGATCTATAATATGACCGATTTTTAAACCACCAGAGGTTTCACATATAGGATTAGCGCTGCACCATCTATTCATATATTACCAATTTAGGTCAGGTGTGTACCCAAATAGGTGCATGCAGCTGTTCCACCCCTAGCCATCTCCATACCTGATAGCGCAGGAATATCTCTGCTAAATAATTGTTTACCTTGCAGTCACGCTCCCGAGTCCAGCATTTGTGTCCATAGACACGAATGCCGGACTCGCCCCCGCCCCCCAGCGCCCGTGTCATTGGATTTGATTGACAGCAGCGGGAGCCAATGGCTATCAATCTATCCAATCAAGAGCCAAGAACCCCTGGTGCGTCCCCGCCGGGTCAAGTAAGTAAGTCAGGGCTCAGGTAAGTTACATTACTAGTAAAAAGGCTTAATTTAAATCATAATTTTTAAAGAGCGACTGTCATCTCTGTCCCGCAGTGGCTCCTCCTCTGACCCGCTGGTGACTCACCGACAGTCCCATTCACTTTAATGGGACAGCTGGTGATGCGGCAGTGACACAACAAGGTGAGGGACGTGGCGGCAACAGGTGAGTGGATGTCGCTAACAGGAGCTGCCATGATGGATCTGAAATGACAGGTGCTCTTTAAATGTAAGGACTTATTGCTGGTAGTTAGAATCTTTATTATTAGAAGGTTTCCTATTTAGAATAATAAGCTGTCAGGTTAGTAAAACAGCGATATCCGAACCGATTCAGTTTGTAGTGTACATAGATTTGCAAAACAATGGGATAAACGAATATTCATGAACTTTGTTTTATCTCATGGTTACTGTGAAATTGTGTGAATGCATCAATGCAGTGCATGTTATCTCAGCTTGCAGAGCTTGGATTCATTGAATGGGTTTACCAAAAATGTAAATATTGCAGAATATACAGCCCCATGCTACATAACTAAGCTCTGTCTCATGCTAAATAAACTAAATTATTAATGTATCTTAGATAGAAAACTATGTTTAGATTTTTACTTCAAAAGCATTTTATTAACATAAATTTGATAAAAATTTAAAAAAATCGATTTGAATAAAAAAAAATCATTTTAAATCATTGATTTATATCCACCCTGCATGTTGGTGTTATATCTTTCACTTGGATGTTATAAGTTGCACTGAGTAAATACAGCTGGATAAAACAAAATCTGCGAGTGTCTTCATTTCAGGCTGCAAAGCAACAAAATATGATTATTTTAAAGGGGGTGATTCTTTTCTATACCCACTCACTGTATATAAATGTATAATAATAATAATAATAGTGGATGACTGTTGTGGGGACATTAGAGTGTAAGCTCCTCTGACCCAGAGACGTGACTGGCTTAGTCTTCTCTGTACAGCACTGGAGTATGCTTTATGTCAGAGCTACAGTATATAAATGTATAATGATAATAGGCGTGGGTTATTGTTGTGGGGACATTAGAGTGTAAGCTTCTCTAGCCCAGAGACATGTGACTGGCTCAGTTTTTTCTGTACAGCACTGCAGTATATGTCAGAGCTATATAAAAGTATAATAATATTAATAATAATAATAGTGCGTGACTGTTGTGGGGACATTAGAGTGTAAGCTCTAGAAGCAGAGATAGAGGCAATGCTGTATCCTGGCCTAGGCCAACAAAGCCCAGGCCTAGGGCAGCACTTTGCAGGGGGGACAGTACGGAAAGAGTCCCCACCGGCTTGCGCTACACTGTTATGCCCTGTACACACGTTCGGATTTTCCGACGGAAAATGTGTGATAGGACCTTGTTGTCCGACCGTGTGTACGGGGCATTAGTGTAGCACCAGTCTTATGGGGCAGACTGGGCTGAGAGGCAAATTAGTCTAGAGCCCCCATAAAGTGGCCGCACTGCTTCCGGTATGCGGGAGGCTGGCATTCCGCAACTGTGGGGGGGCGCTTCTAATTTTGACTGTCCTCTCATCCTGGACCACAAACCTTCCTCACTGTGCTATATGTTTTCTGCTGCACCATTGGCATCTTCTTAGTCCTCTCCAAAAAATTATCAGAAATTTGTGCTTAAAGTAGAACTATAGGCAACAATTTTTTTTTTCATTTTGGATTGGAGTAAGGGGTGGGTCATATTTAAATTAGGGGGTACACGAGTTTAGTTAGGCCCAGAGCAGCACAAAACCTAAATACACTACTGGATGGAGGTGAATGGTTTAAGCCGGCCATGTGTAATCCATGTATGGACAGGGAGGTTGTAGAAAAGAAAATCTTTCGATTGACTTCTCTACAATCACACTGTCAGGTTTTCCCTCACTCGATCAGCTCCGCAGACTATATCCGGCAGTGCTGATCTGTGTATTCTATTAGTGGGGGATTCTCCCCACTGTCAGAATACTATAATACTATTATTGTATCATACTAATATTGAATTTGTGGATGGGGAAATCAACCTGCTGGTTGAACAAATAAAAAAAGACTAATCTATGGGCCACCTTAGTCTTGTCTTTTACTTGCTGTAGAAATGAATAACAATATAAAGAAGTTCTTGGAATTTGTAAAGGTTGGGTTGTTTTCTCTCTCTGTGTCTCGCTTTCTATAGATCTGCGCTATTTCACATAACGACTTGGATACAAAGAAGCAACAAATACAACAAACAGAAAAAGTAACAATACAATAAATACTACAAGTCCCAATAGAGGATGATAGGAGAGTGTTTTTTTTTTTTCTTATGACAGGTTGAGAAGTTCAGACCTCTCACACTAATAAGATACATAATAAGAAGCCTGCGGTCAGGCCATTTCCACCTACAATTAGAAAGAGAAAGGTTTTCAGGGATCAGATTAGAAGCATTTTCTTGGTGAGCCACTCCTCAGTTCATTGATGGCGGGAGGAATGTGGAGTTTCCAGGAAAAAAAGAAATCCACAAATAAAAGCTGAGCAAACAGAAGAGTTTGTACACATCCTATAAACAGCCTTCCATGAGACGATCGCCTCCTCGCTCACGAGTCAACTTCTTAAAGGAACCCAGTACTGAGAAAAATATGGAGGCTCCCATTGCTGGCCTCCTGAAAATGCCAAGTGCCTCTAGCCTTCAAATTTTCAGAGTCCTTTATCCAGA
Source organism: Aquarana catesbeiana (assembly GCF_042186555.1). Classification (NCBI taxonomy): domain Eukaryota; kingdom Metazoa; phylum Chordata; class Amphibia; order Anura; family Ranidae; genus Aquarana; species Aquarana catesbeiana. The sequence goes on along the minus strand of NC_133331.1, from coordinate 52,143,665 downwards.
TTCTAGGTCTCCAAACTGCGGCCCTTTGCTTGCTTTTATCCGGCCCTTGGGGTGCTATTATTCACTGACACCAATGAAGGTCACAATTCCTCCCAATGACACCAACAATGAGGCACATTGACACCAATGATGGGGCACAGTTCCTCCCAATGACACCAACAATGAGGCACATTGACACCAATGATGGGGCACAGTTCCTCCCAATGACACCAACAATGGGGCCCAATGGCACCAAGGATGGAGCACAATACCTCCCAAAGACACCAACAATGGGGCCCAATGATACCAATGAATGATGGGGCATGGTTCCTCCCAATGACACCAACAATTTTACCAATGACAGGGCACAATTCCTCCCAATGAAACCAATGATGAGGCACAGTTCCTCCTAATAAAACCTACAATGTGGCAAAATGACACCAATGGTGGGGCAAAATTCCTCCTAATGACACCAACAATGGGGTCCAGTGACACCAATGATGGGCACGATTCCTCCCAGTGAAACTAACAATGGGACCCAATGACACCAATGACCATTGTTTTCTGTAACTGATTATAAAGTGTGAGCAGCTGGAGTTTGTCTTCAATTAGTTAGTGTATCTAAATCTGCTAGTACAGTGCAAACAAAATGTTAGGCTTTCCGTTTACTTTAACATAATAATTGCTTCGTTCCTTGACAAGCTCAGCAGTGACTTGCTAATTTGGCTCTTGCTGCACGAGGAAAGCTGTCAGGTGTTCTGGGGCTCTATGAAAGGCTGGTGGGGATACGCTGCGCTTTTAATGACTCCGCACGCTGAATTCTCTCGTTTGTGCCAAACTGAAGCTGAAGTTTAATCCTCTGATGTTTTGCCTTCCCCCTACATCAACATGCTAATGATATTTTTAAATAAATCTTTTCTGTTTTATTACATACAGTATCTTACAAATGTAAGTACACCCCTCACATTTTTGTAAATATTTTATTCTATCTTTTCATGTGACAACACTGAAGAAATAACACTTTGCTACAATGTAATGTAGTAAGTATACAGCTTGTATAACAGTGTAAATTTGCTGTCCCCTCAAAATAACTCAACACTCAGCCATTAATGTCTAAACCGCTGGCAACAAAAGTGAGTACACCCCTAAGTGAAAATGTCTAAATTGGGCCCAATTAGCTATTTTCCCTCCCCGGTGTCATGTGACTCGTTAATGTTACAAGGTCTCAAGTGTGAATGGGGAGCAGGTGTGTTCAATTTGGTGTTATCGCTCTCACTCTCTAATACTTGTCACTGGATGTTCATCATGGCACCCCATGGCAAAGAACTCTCTGAGGATCTGAAAAAAAGAATTGTTGCTCTACATAAAGATGGCCTAGGCTATAAGAAGATTGCCAAGACCCTTAAACTGAGCTGCAGCATGGTGGCCAAGACCATACAGCGGTTTAACAGGACAAATTCCACTCAGAACAGGCCTTGCCGTGGTCGATCAAAGAGGTTGACTGCATGTGCTCAGCATCATATCCAGAGGTTGTCTTTGGGAAATAGACGTATGAGTGCTGCCAGCATTGCTGCAGAGGTTGAAGGGGTGGGGGGTCAGCATGTCAGTGCTCAGACCATAAGCCGCACACTGCATCAAATTGGTCTGCATGGCTGTCGTCCCCAGAAGGAAGCCTCTTCTAAAGATGATGTACAAGAAAGCCCGCAAACATTTTGCTGAAGACAAGCAGACTAAGGACATGGATTACTAGAACCATGTCCTGTGGTCTGATGAGACCAAGATAAACTTATTTGGCTCAGATGGTGTCAAGCGTGTGTGGCGGCAACCAGGTGAGGAGTACAAAGACAAGTGTGTCTTGCCTACAGTCAAGCATGGTGGTGGGAGTGTCATGGTCTGGAGCTGCATGAGTGCTGCTGGCACTGGGGAGCTACAGTTCATTGAGGGAACCATGAATGCCAACATGTACTGTGACATACTGAAGTAGAGCATGATCCCCTCCCTTCAGAGACTGGGCCACAGGGCAGTATTCTAACATGATAACGACCCCAAACACACCTCCAAGATGACCACTGCCTTGCTAAAGAAGCTGAGGGTAAAGATGATGGACTGGCCAAGCATGTCTCCAGACCTAAACCCTATTGAGCATCTGTGGGGAATCCTCAAATGGAAGGTGGAGGAGCGCAAGGAATCTAACATCCACCAGCTCTGTGATGTCGTCATGGAGGAGTGGAAGAGGACTTCAGTGGCAACCTGTGAAGCTCTGGTGAACTCCATGCCCAAGGGGGTTAAGACAGTGCTGGAAAATAATGGTGGCCACACAAAATATTGACACTTTGGGCCCAATTTGGACATTTTCACTTAGGGGTGTACTCACTTTTGTTACCAGAGGTTTAGACATTAATGGCTGTGTTCTGGGTTATTTTGAGGGGACAACAAATTTACACTGTTATACAAGCTGTACACTCACTACTTTACATTGTAGCAAAGTGTCATTTCTTCAGTATTGTCACATGAAAAGATATAATAAAATATTTACAAAAATGTGAGGGGTGTACTCACTTTTATGAGATACTGTATCTTTTGTGACATCCAGTGATTTAATCACTGGGTCTCTGTGCTTCTCTAGGCAATGCGTGGCTGGAAGGTACTGAACATGGCTTCCTGAAAACCTAACAGCACCCGCCTCAGTGCACCTCTCCGATGCAAGCAGTGGGTTGGCTCTTGGGAGGAGTTATGCAAATATAAATAAGCATTTATGGTTGGATGTCAATGGGGAGGAATTTGCATTTCTAGACCGGCTGCATTTGCATACATATTGCCCTAGGTCAGTGATGGTGAACCTTGGCACCCCAAATGTTGTAGAACTACATTTCCCACGATGCTCATGCGCTCTGCAGTGTAGTTGAGCATCATGGGAAATGTAGTTCCAAAACATCTGGGGTGCCAAGGTTCACCATCACTGCCCTAGGTACTGCCCTTATGTTTTGCATAACTCAAAAAACTGAAATCTAATGAATGAAAGGAGTGGGCCAGGGACAGTCAGGCTGGGGAGGAAAGCCCTAAATGATGCTGGACATCCTCCAGGCAGGAAATGAGGCAGGCTCCATCTGACTTGCTGCATCTGCTAATGCACACTGTGAGAAGCTCACAGTGTGCGGTCATATCAGAGTAAGCAATATGAAAACAACTGTGGGAGGCAATGTGTACAGCACCCAGCTGGCCCCTCCATCCAGCCACAATCTGCCTGCATCACACAGAGAAGCACAGTGACACTGTGATGAAACGACTGAGTCTACAATAAGATATTAAATTATATTATATATGTATGTATATATATATATATATATATATATATATATATATATATATATATTATCATCAGAAAGCTGATAAGGAGGGAAATGAGGAACCAGGGAAGGCAAAATATAAGAAGATTAACCACTTGACCTCTGGAAGATTTACCCCCCCCCCCCGCCTTCACGACCAGGTCATTTTTTGCGATACAGCACTGCGTTATTTTAAATGACAATTGCGCAGTCATGCGGCGCTGTACCCAAATAAAATTGATGTCTTTTTTTTCCCACAAATAGAGCTTTTTTTGGTGATATTTGATCACCTCTGAGTTTGTTCTTTTTTGCACCATAAACAAACAAATATCAACAATTTAACAAAAAAATAATTTTATATATATATATATATATATATATATATATAAACTTTCTGCTATAAAACAAATATCCAATAAAAAAAATTTAAAAATCAAATTTCTTCTTCAACTTAGGCCAATATGTATTCTGCTACATATTTTTGGTAAAAAAAATCCCATTAAGCGTATATTGATTGGTTTACACGAACGTTATACCATCTACAAACTATGGGATATATTTATGGAATTTTTTTTATACTAGTAATGGCGGCGATCAGTGACTTATAGCAGGACTGCGAAATTGTGGCGGACAATCGGACACTAAGACAGTCTATTTGCCTTTAGTAAATCAACCCTAATGTGTCACCTTATATACAAATGACTGACCCAGCACTATCTGACAAGGCACACACTGTCACCTTATATACAGTTTACTAATCCAGCACTGCTTCCTCCTCCACTGCCTGACACTGACATCTTGGGATGGATTTATCAAAGGCAAAACGATTATGCCCTTTGCAAGTGCAGTTGCTCCAGAGCTTAGTAAATGAGGTGAAGCTTCAGTTTACATGATCCAATCACATACAAGGAAAATAAAAAAAAATAAAAAACAGCATTTTTGCTTGCCAATGATTGGATGAAAGCGACAGAACATTAAGCGATGTCCTCACCCGAGCCCATTCTCCAACTGGCTATCAGGTGCTGGCACTGCCATCCTGACTAGGGCAAAATGGCACTGAAAGCCTTGAGGCTTCACAGCTGGTTTCCTATTGCGCATGCTCGAAGCGTTCTGCACTTTGTGAATGGGCCACAGTCTTCTGGGACCTGTGAAGTGCAATATTGCGACAGACAATCAGACACGAAATTGACATATTTGACACTTTGTGGGAACCAGTGACACTAATACAGTGATCAGTGCTACAAATATGCACTGTCACTGTACTAATGACACTGGCTGGGAAGGGGTTAAACATTTAGGGCGATCAAAAGGTAATCTGTGTGCTTAACCAGTGTTTATGTGTACTATGTGTGCTGCTTTTACTAAGAAAAGAGATGGATTTTTTTCCCTGCTTTGCAGAGACACAAAATCCATCCCTTCCCCCCTGTCAGAACGGAGATCTGCCTTGTTTACATAGGCAGAGCTTCGTCTTATGTGTATTACCGACGATCGGCGAGTGCCGGCGGACATCCATTGCCCGACACCTACAGATCAGCTTCTGCTGTGAAAAATCACAGTGGCCCTCCTGCGGCTTGTGCACTCCCCCTGCAGGCGCAAGTGCAGAATCACGTATATACATATGATTCTGCACAGAAGAGCCACCCTGTAGCATTTAAACTGCTATGGGGGCAGTCTTTAAGCGGTTAAACTTTAGTTTTCATTTTAAATAAAGAGGTGAAGACCTACTATTTTTGTCCTTTTTGTCCGTTTCTGTTTGTGACTACATTGGGGACATTGTCCCTGTGTCACCTAGTTCTCAGTTGGTTGGCTAACTCATAGACTTGTGTTATAAGGATCAGCCATTGTGTAATACTGCAGAGTAGGAAGCAGGAGCTGAGCATGGAATGAGCACATATGTCTTTCCCCTTGTATACTGTATATAATATTACACACTATGTACAGCAGAACAACACCTTTTATAAACTATTGAACTATACTACAACATATCACTAAAGTTATTCATTCTTCCTGTACATGTATGTCTAGATATACTACTGAGAAGCAGTGGCCGCTGGTGGGGGTGGGGGGGTCTCAAATCGGGTCCCAGGACCCCCGGCCATATCGGGTCCAAGGACTCCCGGCCAAATCGAGTCAAAGGACTCCCGGCCAAATCGGGTCCCAGGACTCCCGGCCAAATCGGGTCCCAGGACTCTCGGCCAAATCGGGTCCCAGGACTCTCGGCCAAATCGGGTCCCAGGACTCTCGGCCAAATCGGGTCCCAGGACTCTCGGCCAAATCGGGTCCCAGGACTCCCGGCCAAATCGGGTCCCAGGACTCCCGGCCAAATCGGGTCCCAGGACTTCCGGCCAAATCGGGTCCCAGGACTCCCGGCCAAATCGGGTCCCAGGACTCCCGGCCAAATCGGGTCCAAGGACTCCCGGCCAAATCAGGTCCCAGGACTCCCGGCCAAATCGGGTCTCAGAACAGGCTTCCTGATTGGCCAGGAAGAGAAGCAGGAAGACATTAGCGAATATTCATTTACTATTGTCACACAACTGGGTGGGCTTGGAGCACAGTGCTCTGTGCCCCTAGCCTCCCAGGTTTCCCAGGATTCCCAGGATTCCCGGGTCCCAGGACTCCCGGCCAAATCCGGTCCCAGGACTTCCGGGCCAAATCGGGTCCCAGGACTCCCGGCCAAATCGGGTCCCAGGACTCCCGGCCAAATCGGGTCCCAGGACTCCCGGCCAAATCGGGTCCCAGGACTCCCGGCCAAATCGGGTCCCAGGACTCCCGGCCAAATCGGGTCCCAGGACTTCCGGGCCAAATCGGGTCCCAGGACTCCCGGCCAAATCGGGTCCCAGGACTCCCGGCCAAATCGGGTCCCAGGACTCCCGGCCAAATCGGGTCCCAGGACTCCCGGCCAAATCGGGTCCCAGGACTCCCAGCCAAATCGAGTCCAAGGACTCCCAGCCAAATCGGGTCCAAGGACTCCCGGCACAATCGGGTCCAAGGACTCCCGGCACAATCGGGTCTCAGAACAGGCTTCCTGATTGGCCAGGAAGAGAAGCAGGAAGACATTAGCGAATATTCATTTGCTATTGTCACACAACTGGGTGGGCTTGGAGCACAGTGCTCTGTGCCCCTAGCCCACACTTTTTTGAAGCCTATGTGCTTCAACCCCCCCCCCCCCCATTGGAATCCATGCGTCCGGCGCCCCGAATGTAGATTAGGGGTCAGGGGGCATGGATGGGGGAGGGGGGGTGGTCTGCCACTGCTGAGAAGTGTGGACATACAGAGCCACAGCATGCTTGGCCTCCTCTTCACTAAAATAGAACTAAAGCAATTGTTTTCTCTGTCTTCCTTCTGTGCTTTTCATCCAAGTCTTTCTATTTGTTTTCCTTTTTTTAATTTCACTTCCAGAGTGCACTGTCTATTTGCCTTTATTAAATCAACCCCAAAGTGTCATCTTATATGCAAATTACTAATCCAGCACTGCTTCCTTCTCCATTGACTGACACCGACACTTAGGGACGGATTTACTAAAAGCAAAATGACTATGCACGTTGCAACAAGTGCAGATTCTTCAGAGCTTAGTAAATGAGGTGAAACTTCAGTTTACAATGACAACCCAATCACATGCAAGCAAAAGAAAAAAACAGCATTTTTGCCTGCACATGATTGGATGATGGAAGTCAACAGAGCTTCACCACATAAGCTTTGGCACAAATGCCCTTGCAGAGTGAATCACACTTTAAAAGTTCACGGTCTATTTGCCTTTAGTGGATCGACTCTAATGTATTCGTATTTTAGGTATCTCTATGTAATGTCCTGCCATAGAGAGCCCAGATGAGGAGATTTCTGATTGGATGATGGAAGTCAGCAGAACCCCCCTCATTTACTAAGCTCTAGTCTAGAGCAACTGCACTTCCAAAGTGTACAGTCTATTTGCCTAGTAAATCAACCCCCTTATGTTTGTGTCACTTTTTGCAGTGCCATGGCATATGATGGCACTATACCAATTGTTAAAGAGGAGCTCCGACCTCCCCCCAAAAATTAAAAGTCAGCAGCTACGAATACTGTAGCTGTTGACTTTAATATTAGGACACTTACCTGTCCAGGGAGCCCACAATGTCCTCACCTGAACCGATTCTTCAATCGTTTATCGGGTGCTGGCTGACAGGTACAAATCGCTGGACAAGTCGCACCCCATTGTCAGCAATGGAACTGTTCAGATGGGTGCGACTTTGCAGTGCCGCACCGAGTTTCCTGCACTGCTTTTGTCAATTTCAGATGCGACTTGCATAGACATCTGTGCATGAAATTGCACAAATATCAACCAATTAATATATGGAAAGAACCCGCACTCTGGAATCCATCCAAATTCTTCATTCGATAATCACCAAGTACAAAGTAACTGCTAACATGTTTCGGCGAAGAACCTTGTTCACAGCACGTCAGCCAAGTCGCACCCGAAGTGGCACTGACATGTGGCTTTGAAATGGTGCGATTTCAGGTGAAGTCCCGCGATTTCAAAGCCGCATTCAGTGTAAATGGGGGGGGGCTCAAGGTATTAAATACTCACCTGTCCAACGGTTCCTCGCCGGAATCTTCTTCTAAGTGTCAGTCTTCGGGCCTCTTCATTGGCCGCCCTGCGCATGCGCAGCAGCTCGTCATCCCGGCACTCAGAGACCAGCCTGACACTGTAAGCTGAGCTGCAAATGCGCAGCTCAATTTACAGTGCCGGGTTAAACAAGGGGCAGGCAGGTAGGGGCATTATTTTGCAGAAGAGACAGCGCATGTCTCCTCTGCAATGAAAGCCTGCTCATTGTTTCTTACAGAAGAACTTTAGTTCTGCTTTACAGTGTTACTAAACCTTCAACAGTAAAATCATTTACTGTTTTGTGTAATAAGGCTGTTTTAACCTCCCCTTCTTCCACTGTCCCCAATCCATCTGCTGATAGTACAGAGCTCTAGGAGGCACTCTGCACACGCTCAGTTTGGTGTCTATTGCTAGAGTTTTTTTTTTGTTTTGTTTTTTTTTTGGAGGGAAGGATGCATGTGATCAGCACTGTCCAGACAGAGGGTCAGGGGTCCTGCAGCCTCATAGGACAGTCAGAGGAGAATGAAAACTCCTCCTATAAGCTTTAACCAGACACCGATAGAAGTCACAAGACTGCTATATACTGCTGATGAGAAAAAATATTTATCAGTTTATATTTACTAAAATAATCGCATTTCCATATTCTGTGGGAGACCAGATATAGTGAACGCCGTGTCCTGGGTTTAGTAACGCTTTAATTGCGCCCGTGTGACTAAGGAGGCCTTACTGTCGCATTTCTCGTCCTAGGCAAGAATGACATCAGGACTGCCCACAGACTCCTGGGATATGGGGGTGAAACACGCAAAAAACATGCCTGCCCCTTTTTAGAATTCGCTCTGCGCCAAAAACACTTCACCAATGCGAATTTGCCGTGCGTTTGTAATATGTGTGGGGCGCCAATAAGAATGAATAGGGCCACAGCGAGTCTGCAGAGGTGCAGCGCACAGGTGTGGATGAAGCCTGAATATTTGTTTTTAATTATCTCCATTTCCAGGAGGAAGTTATCAATAATAAACAATCAGAAACAAACAAACAAACGTTCCTCCTCATGGGTGATACATGGCAGGTGCTACAATGTAACCGATAAAGTCGCCCCTTGTGCACCACCCAGCCCCTCCCCCTCCAGGAAGAATTGTCTACAGAGCGCAGAAGTTAAACACAGAAGCAGCAGAACCAGATTTTTTCTTTTCTCTTTTTTTGGGGGACGTCCCTCTAATATCACCCAAAGTCACTCACATTCTCTACAAGAAATGTCACACTTCATAGGATCAGCCAGGAGGGGGCTGGGCACCGGAATATGATAACTGGAGGGTCAAGGATGAATGTGATTGGGCACTGGTGGGGGGACACAGACAGTTTTTATGTGATGACCAATATTCTCACACAGACCTCCAGTACACAGCTGGGAAATAATCATAGAACAGAAAACCGTTTACAAGATCACCATTGTGAGATCGGTCACAGCGCGACCCCAACCAGAGGCACATATACAGAGGGAGAGGGAGAACCTGATTGGTTGTTGGTGACAACTACTACAGTTCTCTTTGACTCGTTTTTAGATCTCAAATTCCGCCTGAATCATTGCTCCTCCCACCAGCTGGTTCACATAGCAGACACTGAAAGCCTGATTTTAACTTTCAGCTGGTGGGCAGCAACTCACTATGAAGGGAAAGGGGCTCAGTTTCCTACAGTGTTACTATACACAGGGCAGAGACACAGATGGTGTTACTATACACAGAGCAGAGACATATAGTTGATGGTGTTACTATACACAGGACAGAGGCCTGCCAGTGTTACTATACACAGGACTTTATATAATTCTCCCATATTGTCCTGCGTACTAGAGGTGTGATCTCTATATAAGAACACCTGTTTTGTGTATCAGAGGTGTGACCTCTATATATGAGCACCTGTCCTGTGTATTAGAGATGTGTGATATCTATATAAGAACACCTGTCCTGTGTATTAGAGATGTGTGATATCTATATAAGAACACCTGTCCTGTGTATTAGAGGTGTGTAATCTCTATATAAGAACACCTGTCCTGTGTATTAGAAGTGTGTGATATCTATATAAGAACATCTGGCCTGTGTATTAGAGGTGTGTAATTTCTATATAAGAACACCTGTCCTGTGTATTAGAAGTGCGTGGTATCTATATAAGAACATCTGGCCTGTGTATTAGACGCACACCTGTCCTGTGTATTAGAGATGTGTGATCTCTATATAAGAACACATGTCCTGTGCAGTACAGGTGTTCTCTGTGTATTAGAAGCACACCTGTCCTGTGTATTAGAGGTATGAGCTCTCTTTAAGAGTACCTGTCCTGTGTACTAGTTATGTAATCTCTGTATAAGAATGCCTGACCTGTGCATTAGAGGTGTGTGATCTCTATATATGAACACCTGTCCTGTGTATTAACAGTTTTCTGTGTATTGCAGCTCCTCTGTATTAGCAGCACATCTGTCCTGTGTTTTAGAGGTGTGTGATTTCTATATTAGAAGAACACCTGTCCTGTGTATTAGAAGAACACCTGTCCTGTGTATTAGAGAGGTGTGATCTCTATATAAGAACACCTGTCCTGTGTATTAGAGGTGATCTCTATATTAGAAGCACACCTGTGTATATATATATATATATTGCCATTGTCGGCCTTCCATCCGCCGGTCACGTGCAGAGAAATGCAGCAATCCGGCGCTCTGTAGAATGCGGAGAGCCGGGTGAGGAGGAGATGGAGTCGGGGGGGCAGCGGGCAGACATTGCACCATTCCCCGCTCTCACCTCCACACCGCTCCGCACACCGCTCAGCACACCGCTCGCTTACCTTTGGCAGACATGTCTCTCTCTCTCTCTCTCTCCCGGGGAGATGCGGAGGGGACCGGTCTGGCTGCGGATGATCCCGGGGACCGGCTCCCAGCACAGGAGGGAGGGGGGAGGAGGGAGCCGGGAGGGGGAGGAGAGGGGGGCTGAGCCGGGGACACTCTCCTGGCGGGCGGTGTGCGGGGAGGAGGGTGTCACTGCAATGACATCGGGAGATCACTCCGCACCCTACACTGAGCCCCGAATCATCACCACTCACACTATATATATATATATATATATATATACACCGGATTTACTGTCAGCAGGGAATAGGACATACAAGGGTGAGCAGCTCCACTGACAGGACAAAATAGCACCAAGGATAGACATGGCAGAACCAGAGAGTGCCAGGAGAGAGAGAACCGGAGAGTGCCAGGAGAGAGATAGAACCGGAGAGTGCCAGGAGAGAGAGAACCAGAGAGTGCCAGGAGAGAGAGAGAGAACCAGAGTACCAGGGTAATCAGGAGAGAGAGAGAGAACCAGAGAGTGCCAGGGAAATCAGGAGAGAGAGAACCGGAGAGTGCCAGGACAGAGAGAGAGAACCAGAGAGTGCCAGGAGAGAGAGAGAGAGAACCGGAGAGTTCCAGGAGAGAGAGAGAGAACCAGAGAGTGCCAGGGTAATCAGGAGAGAGAGAACCAGAGACTGCCAGGGTAATCAGGAGAGAGAGAACCAGAGAGTGCCAGGAGAGAGAGAGAGAGAACCGGAGAGTGCCAGGAGAGAGAGAGAGAGAACCGGAGAGTGCCAGGAGAGAGAGAGAGAGAGAACCGGAGAGTGCCAGGAGAGAGAGAGAGAACCAGAGAGTGCCAGGGCAATCAGAAGAAAGAGAACCAGAGCATGCCAGGGTAATCAGGAGAGAGAGAACCAAAGCATGCCAGTGTAATCAGGAGAGAGAGAGAGAGTGTCAGGGTAATCAGGAGAGAACCAGAGAGTGCCAGGAGAGAGAGAGAAAACCAGAGAGTGCCAGGTTAGTCAGGAGAGAACCAGAGAGTGCCAGGAGAGAGAGAAAACCAGAGAGTGCCAGGTTAGTCAGGAGAGAACCAGAGAGTGCCAGGAGAGAGAGAGAAAACCAGAGAGTGCCAGGTTAGTCAGGAGAGAACCAGAGAGTGCCAGGTTAGTCAGGAGAGAACCAGAGAGTGCCAGGTTAATCAGGGGAGATCCAGAGTGCCAGGATAATCAGGAGAGAAGCAGAGAGTGTCAGGTGAGAACCAGAGAGTGCCAGGTTAGTCAGGTGAGAACCAGAGAGTGCCAGGTTAGTCAGGAGAGAACCAGAGAGTGCCAGGTTAATCAGGGGAGATGCAGAGTGCCAGGTTAATTAGAAGAGAACCAACGATAGACAGATTATTGAGGCAGAACAAGAGAGCACCAAGTTAGCTGTGGTAGAACCAGAAAGTGCCAGGATAGTTGGGGCAGAACCAGAGAGTGCCAGGTGAATTAGGGCAGAACCAGAGAGTGCCAGGATAATCAGGAGAGAACCAGAGAGAGTCATGTTAGTCATAAAATAACTGAACAGAGACAGATTATTGTTACAGAACCAGAGAGTGCCAAGTTTATTTATTTCAGGTACTTATATAGCGCCGTCAATTTACGCAGCGCTTTACATATACATTATACATTAACATAAGGAGCTTACAATCTAAGGTCCCTAACTCACATTCATACATACTAGGGCCAATTTAGACAGGGTCCAATTAACCTACCAGCATGTCTTTGGAGTGTGGGGGGAAACCGGAGTACCCGGAGGAAACCCACGCAGACACAGGGAGAACATGCAAACTCCAGGCAGGTAGTGTCGTGGTCGGGATTCGAACCAGCGACCCTTCTTACTGCTAGGCGAAAGTGCTACCCACTACACCACTGTTTAGTTGGGTCAGAAAAAGAGAGAGAAAGGTTAGCTGGGGCAGAACCAGAGAGTGCCAGGGTACTTGGAGCAAAACCTGAGAGAGTCTGGTAAGTCAGGAGAGAACCAGAGAGTGCCAAGTAGTTGAGGCAGAATAAGAGGGAGCAATGTTAGTTTGGGCAGAACCAGCGAGTGCTAGTTGAATCAGGGCAAAACCAGAGAGTGCCAGGATAGTTGGGGCAGAATCAGGTGAATCAGTGCAGAAGAAAGAACAAGGTTAGTTGGGACAGAACCAGAGAGTGCCAGGGGTTAGTCAGGAGTGAGCCAAAGAGAGACAGATTATTGGGGCAGAAACAGAGAGCACCAAGTTAGCCGTGGCATAAGAAAGTGTAAGTATAGTTGGGCAGAAACAGAAGGTGCCAGGTAAATTGGGGTAGAACCAGAGAGTGCCAAGATATTTGGGTCAGAACAAGAGAGAGAACGGTGAGTTGGGGCACAACCAAAGAGTACCAGGGTAATTGGAGCAGAACCTAAGAGAGCTAGGCAAATCAGGAGAAAACCAGAGTGCCAAGTTAATTGGGACAGAACAAAAAAGAGCAATGTTAGTTGGGGCACAACCAGGGAGTGCTTGGTGAATTGGGGTAGATCAACAGAGTGCAAGGATAGTTGAGGCAGTTCCTGAGACAGCTAGGCTAGTCAGGGCAAAACCAGAGAGTGCCAGGTTAGTCAGGAACGGACCAGAGAGTGCCCGTTTATTTGAAGTAAAACCAGACAGCACCAGGTTAGTCAGGGCAGAATCAGAGAAAGACGGTTTATAGTCTGGGCAGAGTCAGACAGTGGCCTCCAGAATTACATACATCTATCATTCTGTCCAAAAAAACAGCATTTTATGGGGATCAGTTATTCAAAATAAGGAAAAATTATAAAAACTTAGGGATCTAGTTGAAAAAAAATTCACAGTGTGAATGTCTGAGGATTTGCACAACCACCACAAAAAATCCCATAATCTTTCTGATAAGTGTATTTCTCATGATTGCCAGCACCATCTGGTGGCAAAAATGCAGTATTTTCCCAATTGAGGTATTTCAGGAAAATACTGCATTATGGCCACTAGACGGAGCTGACAATCATAAAAAAATAAACTTTTTAGAAAAATTACAGGAATTGTTTGTGATGGCTGTGCATATGCTCAGACATTTTCACTGTATTTAAATTTTTTACTAGAACCCTTAGGGTCACCATATACATGACATTCTGACCATACAATCTTTGTACAATCAGTTTTAGATTTACCAAAACTATGCAGCAAGAGGACCTACCTACACTATCCAATCAATTGGCTTCCAGTCAGGCAGGCATTTACACTACGTACTTGTTTGGTAGATCTAAAGGAGATTGTACAATCAAATGTGTAGTAAGTTTAATGTTGCTGTCAACAACCAATCAGGTTTCACCTTGGTTAACACTTCTGCCTAGCAGCACTAGGGTGGTTGGTTCGATTCCTGACCAGGGCACTACCTGCCTGTAGTTTGCATGTTCTCCCTGTGCCTGCTTGAGTTTCCTCTGGGTACTCTGGTTTTCTCCCACACTCCAAAGACATGCTGGTAGGTTAATTGGTTCCTGTCTATATTGGCCTTAGTATGTGTGTGTATGCATGTGAGTTAGAGACCTTAGATTGTAAGCCCTTCGAGGACAGAGACTGATGTCAATGTATAATATATATGTACAGCGCTGCTTAAATTGACAGCACTATACACGCTCACCGGCCACTTTATTAGGTAACCTGTTCAATTGGTTGGTAACACAAACTGCTAATCAGCCAATCACATGGCAGCAACTCAGTGCATTTAGGCATCTAGACGTGGTGAAGACGACTTGCTGAAGTTCAAACCGAGCATCAGAATGGGGAAGAAAGGGGATTTTAAGTGACTTTGAACGTGGAATGGTTGTTGGTGACAGACGGGCTGGTCTGAGTGTTTCAATAACTGCCGATCTACTGGGATTTTCACACACTACCATCTCTCGGGTTTGCAGAGAATGATCAGAAAAAGAGAAAATATCCAGTGAGAGGCAGTTTTGTGGAGGAAAATGCCTTGTTGATGTCAGAGGTCAGTGGAGAATGGGCAGACTGATTTGAGATGATAGAAAGGCAACAGTAACTCAAATAACCACTCGTTACATCCAAGGTATGCAGAATACCATCTCTGAACGCACAACATAGCCAACCTTGAAGCAGATGGGCTACAGCAGCAGAAGACCACACCAGGTATCAGTTAAGAACAAGAAACTGAGGCTACAATTCGCAGAGACTCATCAAAATTGGACAATAGAAGATTGGAAAAACCTTGCCTGGTCTGATCAGCCTCGATTTCAGCTGTGACATTCAGATGGTCGGGTCAGAATTTGGCGTAAACAACATGAAAGCACATGGATCCATCCTGTCTTGTACCAACGGTTCAGGCTGGTGGTGGTGTAATGGTGTGGGGGGGATATTTTCTTGGTACATTTTGGGCCCTTTAGTACCAATTGAGCATTTAAACCCCACGACCTACCTGAGTATTGTTGCTGACCATGTCCATCCCTTTATGATTACAGTGTCCCCATCTTCTGATGGCTCCTTCCAGCAGGATAATACACCATGTCACAAAGATCAAATCATCTCACCACTGGTTTCTTTAACATGACAATGAGGTCCCTGTACTCCAATGGATGTGCAGCCGACAAATCTGCAGCAACTGCGTGATGCTAGTATGTCACTACGGAACAAAATCTCAGAGGAATGTTTCCAACACCTTGTTATCTATGACACAAAGAATGAAGGCAAAAGGGGGTCCAACCCGGAACTAGCAAGGTGTACCTAATAAAGTGGCCAGTGAAAGTACCTTACAATTTTATTATATTTTTCTATCTTCTGTTTGTTTATATTACTTTGTAATTTTTTGGAAAATAATAAAAATGACAATATATAAAAAAATAAATAAATAAACATGAATAATATACGTTCAACATTGTGAAAGTGTAAAAGAATCTGTGCTCCAATTTTAAAGAAACGTGTGATAAGTGAATGATAAAAAAAAAAAAAATACCTTACATAGTTACATAGTTAGGTTGAAAAAAAGACACAATGCCATGGAAGAGACTATGGCTATCTCATATGATCGCTTGCCTAAAGCCTCGTACACACGATCAGATTTTCCGCCAGGAATTGTGTGATGACAGACTGTTGGCCAGGCCTGTTCGCTCCATTGGACAATTGTCTGATTTTCTTATGTATAATTTGATTTTCTTTTAATATAACTTTTTATTATTATCTGTGTTAATGATTTTGATATTATTTTATTATTTTTTTCCCAACTTCCAAACCCTCCCTTTTATATGTTTTCGCACTTATATTGCTCTTTCCTTCTTTCTTCAAGAAGCCCAGACTTCCGCCAAAACTTCCTTAAAGCGGGATTCTGGCCATAAAAAAAAAAAAAAAAAGAAAAGTCAGCAGCTACAAACTCTGTAGCTGCTGACTTTAAATAAGTACTTACCTGTCCTGGGTGCCCGTGATGTCGGCCGCCCGTGGCCGACCCGTCCTTGCAGCTTCACTGCCAGTTTCCTACTGCACATGTGCGAGCGGCGCGGCGCTCTGTGAATGGCCCTGTGGTGTTCTGGGAAGACACACAGTTCCCAGAAGACAACAGGACCGCTCACCGAGGAGCAGAAGACGCCGCGGAAAAGGAAGAGGCAGATTAGGAAGACTGCCTAGCAACAAGGGTTTAGGTAAGTTTAAAACATTTTTTTTTTTCAAATGTTTTTTTTTTTTTTTTTTTTTTAGGATTTTTGGTGTATTTTTTTTTTTTCAGGGTGGCCCTCCACTTTAAAATTCATTTAATGTCATCTCTTGCTTACAATCATCCACTATTACCTATAAGTATTTTTCTATGTTCTTTTCATTATACATTGCATGTGTATACTTGTATTCTCTTAAAACCTTTCAATAAAATATATTGGGAAAAAAGACACAAGTCCAACCAAATTAAAAAAAATAAAAAAATAAAAATAAAAAAAATAAAAAAAATTTATACAATCCCATATACACAATCCTATACCCACAGTTCCCTGTAATAATAAACTAATAATAAAATATTGAAACATTAAATTAAACTCCGATTGGTGGCTATATCCAGCAATCCAATTTTATCTCTCCGTTTTACTTTTCTCTCATGGTTTATGAGAATTGATTTTGTCTCAGCATTCCCCAAGCAAGGATGTTTTTATGTTTGCAAATATAAAATGCAGTCAGGAATACAAGGACCACACAACAGGTTCCTATACAGAATAATTTTTTTCTCCTGCTGTCTGTCGCCATCTGGTGGAGGCCAGTTGAGCTACAGTTAAAACAGAGAGGTGGATTTGCATTATATGACATAGACAGAGTGCATATTACTATTTCATTGCTTAGGGAGACGTGTCATCCTTCTGTTTTTATAACCCTAAGCACACCTGGCACTGAACGTGCGTCTTTATGTAATCCGTCTTGCACAATACATTATTACATTTATGAGAAGTCAGTAATGAGAACACACAGGGACACTTTATGCAATATACATTTATTTTCCAGATCTCATCCCGCTTCTGACACACAAAGCTGCTGTGTTTATTGACATACTCAGAGCAACCACCACGTGACACACAAAAAATATGGATGTTAAACCCCCGTTCACACTGAATGCAGCTTTGAAATCGCGCCGCAGTACAGTGCAATCTCATCAACAGCTTGCCGACATCCGTGCGATTTCATGTAAGTTGCACCTGTAACCGCGAAAAATAGTGCTGAAACTATCAAATGGCACTTGAAATCGCACTTATTAGGACAATGCCATAGAAAGACATTAGATGCGACTTCAGGTGCGATTTGTAAACCGCATGTTGCACCTGATGTCACACCAGTGTGAAGGGGGGGGGGCCCTAAGAGACGTAAGATTTGCTGACAGTGCAGCCACATCTAACAAAATACGTACAAACAAGGCCAAGGATAAATCCAAGGGAAAAACCAAACTCAAAGTGGTGTTCCGGCTGAAATTATACTTTTTAAATAAAAATACCCCTATAATACACAAGCTTAATGTATTCTAGTAAAGTTAGTCTGTAAACTAAGGTCTGTTTTGTTAGTTTATAGCAGTAGTTTGTTATTTTATAAACTTACAGCAGGCCGTGGCCATCTTAAGTGTGGGCATCTGAAGCCAGACTGTATTTCTTCCTGGATCTCATCCTTGCAGATCATCTCGCACATGCTCAGTGCAGCACAAGCAGTGTAATAGGTTTCAGGTCAGGTTTCCATAGCAATGGCAGTGTCAGAGGAAGTTGCTGGCCCTTCCCAGAAGGCATTGCAAACAGGAAATGATGCGATGGGCCGCGGCCAGGGAGGAGGAAGTGAAAAATGAATACAGCAGATATACAGTAGGTGCTGAGAAAAATTTTTTTAAAATATCCAATTCGTTTACAGTGCACAGTTTAGTGAGGGATGCTAAAGAGTTGTAAAAGTGGGTAGAACTCCACTTTAACTTACCACCGGCCCACAGACAACCAAATAACCTGTCTAACAGTATGCATTAAAAGCAGGGGGTTTAGTCTGCACACATTTGCAAGTGCATGCGTAAGCCACAGAGCCTCGTCAAGGCACCCTGGTATCTGTGGTACCTAACACTAACTTATAAGTGTCCCCACAGTGGAGGCACATGGATTCTGATGGATAGGTGAGAGCAGGTGGACTGAAGGGGAGCCCACCCCTTCTTAAAGGTACAGGGGCACGCTGAACACCCAGCCTATAGCACACTGGCTGCAAAGGTGTCAGTGCGTTGCCTGACCAAAAAACACGACAGTGATATAAAAAGATGCCACTTGCTCTCATCTATAGCTGGCTATCGCAGTAAGAAGCATTGGAAGGCTAACAACGGGTACAGACAAAGGCCAAGGATAAATCCAAGGGAAAAACCAAGCTTAACTTACTGACCAGCTCGCAGACAACCAAATAACCTGTCTAACAGTATGCGTTAAAAGCAGGGGTTTAGTCTGCACATATTTGCAAATGCATGCGTAAGCCACAGAGCCTCGTCAAGGCTCTATCTATAGAATACTCCTGAAGATTGCTATCCACTTAAAGCGGAACTTCAGTCATTTTTCCAACTTTCCATCTATTAAATCTTCTGCTCTTGTTGTTTCAACTTTGGATAGTAAAACTTGTTTTTCTGTCAGTAAATACCTTATACAGCCCACTTCTTGTTTCTTGTCTGGTTATTAGCCTAGGCTTATGACATCAAACACAGCTCTTTCTCTCACTCTAGTGAGAGTTTGTCAGGAAGGGAGGGGGGATGAGTCATAAGAGGGCCAATGAGAGCTGCAGAGCTGGAGGTGTGTCTGTGTAAATCCAGGAAGTGAACAGGCAGCAGCTTCTTCGCTTCTTCTGCCCACAGTTAAGCGGAGGGAGATTTCCGCAGCATATTTGGCAAGTACAGAATCACAGTATATATAAAATAATATGCAAAGTGGTTGGAGGGAAGCTTGAGAATGGCAAAGATGTTTTTATTACAAATTATGTGAGCAATTATGCAGTTCCTCACAAAAAAAAAAAATGTCCCTTTAAGGCCGGAGGGCGAAAGTGATGTTTGACGTTGTTTCGGTCCTCCAAGGGCATAGAGTCACGTGGGTGCCATCTTGCCCTCACTCGACTTCCTGCCCATCTATCCCAGGAATCGGATCATTTCCGCCACTGCCGAAGGGGTCGGGGGGGGGACCTCTCCCACTGCCCATAAAAGTGATCTTGCGGCGAATCCACTGCTGAGATCACTTTTATGTGAAAGTGGATCACCGACCAGGTGAAAAATACTGGGGTTATGGCAGCTATCTGCTGCCATAACAATGGTATTTAACGTTAAAGTAGCGACTTATATCTATGGTGGGCGGTCCCAAAGTGGTTAAAGCAGTATAAGCCCTCGTTCATATTGACTGCGGCCATTTCAGACGAAGTCACACAATTTCAAAGCCGCATGTCAGTGCAACTTCATGTGTGACTTGGAAGACATGTGTGTGTCCTCATGCACAGATGTCTACTGCTTTAACCACTTCAGCCCTGGAAGATTAGGCTGCTCAATGACCAGAGCACATTTCACAATTTGGCACTGCTCTGCTTTAACTGGTAATTGCGCGGTCATGCAATGTTGTACCCAAGCGAAATTTGTGTCCTTTTTTATCACAAATAGAGCTTTTTTTTATGGTATTTGATTGCCTCTTTGATTTTGATTTTTTGTGATATAAATGGAAAAAGACCGAAAATTTAAAAAAAAATTAGATTTTCTACTTTTTGTTATAAGAAAAATCCAATAAACTAAATTTTAGTCATACATTTAGGCCAAAATGTAGCCCCCCCCCCCAAATGACGCCATTTTAAAAAGTAGACACCCCAAGGAAATTGCTGAGAGGCTTGTTGAGCCCATTGAATATTTTATTTTTTGTCACAAGTGATTGAAATATGACAAAAAATAAATAAAAAATTACACAAAGTTGTCAGTAAATGATCTATTGTTCACACATGCCATGGTTATATGTGGAATTACACCCCAAAATACATTCTGCTGCTTCTCTTTTTTTTTTTCTTTGCACAAAGTTGTCATTAAATGATATATTGCTCGAACATGCCATGGGCATATGTGAAATTACACCCCAAAATACATTCTGCTGCTTCTCCGCGTACGGGGATACCACATGTGTGGGACTTTTTGGGAGCCTAGCCGTGTACAGCACCCCAAAAACCAATCACCGCCAGGCGTAAATTTTTGATTACCCTCCTCACTACCTATCACAGTTTCGAAGGCCATAAAGATGGCACATAAAGATGGCACAACCCCCCCCCCCAAATGACCTCATTTTGAAAAGTAGACACCCCAATGTATTTGCTGAGAGGCATGGTGAGTATTTTGCAGCTCTCATTTGTTTTTGAAAATGAAGAAAGACATTTTTTTTTTTTTTCAATTTTCAAAACTTTGTGACAAAAAGTGAGATCTGCAAAATACTCAACATGCCCTTCAGCAAAAAGCTTGGGGTGTCTACTTTTCAAAATGGGGTCATTTGGGGGGGGGGGGAGTGGTTGTGCTATATTGGCATTTCATGGCCTCAAAAACTGTGATAGGTAGTGAGGAGTGAAATGAAAAATTTACGCCCTTAGAAAGCCTGAAGGCAGTGATTGGTTTTCGGGGTCCTGTATCCCCAAACTCAGGAGAAGCAGCAGAATTTATTTTGGGGTGTAATTTAACATATGCCCATGGCATGTTTGAGCAATATATCATTTAGTGACGACTTTGTGATTTTCCCGCAACTTGTGGCAAAATATAAAATATTCCATGGACTCAACATGCCTATCAGCAAATAGCTTGGGGTGTCTACTTTCCAAAAAGGGGTAATTTGGGGGGTTTTGAACTGTCTTGGCATTGTATGCACAACATTTAGAAGCTTATGTCGCACATCACCCACTCTTCTAACCACTTGAAGACAAAGCCCTTTCTGACACTTTTTGTTTACATGAGAAAATATTTTTTTTTGTAAGAAAATTACTCTGAACCCCCAAACATTATATATTTTTTTTTAAAGCAAAGGCCCTACAGATTAAAATGGTGAGTGTTGCATTTTTTGTTTTTCACACAGCATTTGCGCATTGATTTTTTCAAATGCACTAAAACACGCTATATTGCCCAAATGTTTGATGAAATAAAAAAGATGATCTTATGCCGAGTACATGGATACCAAACACAACATGCTTTAAAATTGCGCACGAACCTGCAGTGGGGACAAACTACATACATTTTTAAAAGCCTTTACAGGTTACCACTTTAGATTTACAGAGGAGGTCTACTGCTAAAATTACTGCCCTCGATCTGACCTCCGTGGTGATACCTCACATGCATGGCGCAATTGCAGTTTACATATGACAGCAGACCAACTCTTGCATTCGCCCTTGCGCGTAAGCAAGGGGGGACAGGGGTGTTTTGGTTTTTTTTTTTATTATTATTTATTTTGCTTTTTTTTCTTTTTTTTAATCATTTTTATTGTTATCTCAGGGAATGTAATGCAATAGTTAGTGACAGGTACTCTTTTTTGAAAAAATTGGGGTCTATTAGACCCTAGACCTCTCCTCTGCCCTCAAAGCATCTGACCACACCAAGATCGGTGTGATAAAATGCTTTCCCTATGGCGCTGTTTATATCCGGCGAAACCTAAGTCATGAAATGCTCGTAGCTTCCGGTTTCTTAGGCCATAGAGATGATTGGAGCCGTTCTGGTCTTTGATCAGCTCTATGGTCAGCTGGTGGAACCACCAGTTGCATTATCGGGTTCCCTGTTGGGACAGGAGAGTTAGAGAAGACCACGGAAGAAGGTAGGAGGGAGAGATGTTCCCTCCCACTGCTTGTAAAAGCAGTCTAGAGGCTAATTAGCCACTAGGATTGCTTTTACATGAAAGCCGACCGCTGGCTGAAAAGAATG
This sequence comes from Aquarana catesbeiana, assembly GCF_042186555.1. Taxonomy (NCBI): domain Eukaryota; kingdom Metazoa; phylum Chordata; class Amphibia; order Anura; family Ranidae; genus Aquarana; species Aquarana catesbeiana. The sequence continues at coordinate 52,121,564 of NC_133331.1, read as the reverse complement.
ATACCAAGATGATACCTAAACCTGCAGGCATCATTCTGGTATAACCACTCAAAGTCCAGCAACATACCAGTACGTCGCTGGTCCTTGTTGGGCATACATTGTAATGTTCTTTTTTTCATGCAGCCTGTGGACTGAACGAAAAAAAGAGATTGATCGGTGGGTATGCCCACCACTGGAATACCGCCCTTCATCCACCCACTTCTAATGATGGGCATACATGCACCATTTTTTTTTTTACCTGTGGTGGTGAAATCACCTCCTACAGCGCTGGAGTCGCTGATTAATGTATCGTGGGAGCAAACGCTGTTGCTGTCAATATAAATAAATCAGTGCTACAGCTGAATGGCGTACCTGCTAAGCAAATGGTTAACAATAAAACAAAGTAACATTACAGTATAACAGTAAGACTTACCATACCTGCAAAACAAATACAATAAAACATAGTAAAAATAAAACATTTTTTAATGCAATCTGTGCCTAAAAAATATATGCCAAAGCATGGTTGCAATCCGCCCCTAATGTTAGGAGCAAATCGATCCTCCACCCCTGCCCCCATGCTTCGAAATATATGGTCTTTTTTTTTAACTGGTGGTGAAATCACCTTTGACATCGCTGGAGTCACGGCTTTACATATCGTGGGAGCAAACGCTGTTGCTGTCAGAATAAATAAACCCATGCTGCAGCTGAATGGCGTACCTGCTAAGCAAATGATGGTTAATAATAAAACAAAGTAACATTACAGTATAACATACCATACCTGCAAAGCAAATGCAATAAAACGTAGTAAAAATAAAACAGATTTTATTTTTGGCTTTTTTATTTTATATATTTTTGTGTTTTTGTGTGTGGTTTTTTTTTGTCACTTTTTTCACTTTTACAAAAACTGTAAACTGAACGTTGCAGATTAGGGTCTCTCAAAATGTGATGGCCATCTCATCTTTCGAGAACCTGTGTTAGCGTGCCCTAGGACTGTGTAGTGCTGTACCCTACGCTAATACTCCACTAGTGTGTGGTAGCATTTGAAACAGTCACCGATGCACAGACCAGGTTGGTCAGGACAGGAGGAACAATAAAAGCGGGTGTCACGCCTAAATCCGCATTTTCTGCAGACACAACATCTTCTTTGGGGTGTTCTTTGGGTAGGGGTACCAGGAAGGACATATACGGAAAATGCCTCTCATGCAGCCGGCTCACTGCATTTGCGTTGGGAAGGTGGGCCATAGCACCGTCTGGAAACAGAAGGGCTGTGACAATCTCTTCCTGGAATTTTAGGAAGGATCCAGTTCGTCCTGAAGCTTTGAATAGCACAAAAGTGTTTAGCAGAGCCAATTGAAATAAGTATAAAGACACTTTTTTGTACGAGCGTATGGCCTTACAGGCAATTAGGTACGGCGCCAACAACTGGTCGTTGGGGTCCACCCCTCCCATGTTAAGGTTGTATTCGTGGACACAGAGGGGTTTCCCCACAACACCAGTCACCGTAGGAATTTGGACTGTCGTATCTGCGTGAAAGGAGGACAGAACGAAAACATTCCATGAATCCCTCCACTTCACTGCTAACAAATTATTACACTTCAAGCAGGCTCTCTCCCCCATCTAAGTCGGGATTCTACAAGCCATTGGGGGAAGTCCCTGCGATTAGATCGCACGGTGCCACATGCACCAATTCCATAATCAAAAAGGTGACTAAAAAGTGGCACGCTCGTGTAATAATTGTCCACGTACAAGTGGTACCCCTTTCCGAATAAGGGTGACACCAAGTCCCACACAGTCTTACCAGCGCTCCTTATGTAGTCTGGGCAGTTCTCCTGCTCCACGTGACTATCTTCTCCCTCATAAACCATAAAACTATATGCATAGCCTGTTGCCCTGTCACAGAGCTTATATATCTTGACCCCATATCTGGCACGCTTGCTGGGAAGATACTCTTTGATAGACAAGCGGCCAGAAAACATAATCAGGGACTCATCAACGCAGACTTGATTGGGCGTAAACAAGGCTGCAAACTGTTGGTTGAAGTGGTTTACGAGGGGCCGAATTTTGTAAAATCCAGGGTCACCCCGAGGATGACAAAGTTCATTATCATTGAAGTGCATGAACCGCAAGATCTGCTTGTATCGTGTCCTGGTCATGGAGGCAGAGAACACGGGCATATGGTGAATTGGGTCAGTGGACCAATATGACTGCAACTCACTCTTTTTAGTTATGCCCATGAGGAGGGATAGGCCCAGGAAAGTCTTAAATTCGGAGACCGTAATAGGTCTCCAATCTCTGGCAAGGGTCAACTGGGGATTAGCGGCGATGAATTGACCAACATACAAATTGCTTTGGTCCACAATAGATCTATAGAGATCTTACGTGAAAAACAGCAAATAAAAATCAAGTGACGTAAAAATCAACTGTTTCCACCTTCCAGGTTGGCCAGTGAATGGGGGAAGTCCGGGTGCTGCAGAAGTGGTGGGCATCCAATTAGGATTGGCAAATGCAGCAGGAAGGGCACTATGGGCTTGACGGGCCTGTGTTTGTCTTCTTCTTGGTGGCTGTGGGACACTACTCGTGCTAGCCACCTCACTAGCTTGAACTGCACTTATGGGACTCGCCACGTCACCAAGTGTTACTGCGGTGCTCGATGTACTACCAGGATGTACTAGGCCGCTGGTGCTTGCCAGTTCACCAGAAGGATGAGCAGCACTAGTACTAGCTCTCTGCCCCATACGAGAGCCCTGCGGTTCTTGCACCTCAACGACAGCAGACGAATGGGGTCGGGTACGCCTGACCTTGGCAGGGACCATTACTCCGTCGTCAGAGCTATCTGTCAGGGCGCCGCTGCTGTCTACCGGTTCGTATTCTGAGCCTGAATCTGACAGGTGGGTGACTTCCTCTTCACTATATGTCATGCTCAGAAACATGTAGGCCTCTTCACTACTGTACCTTCGATTTGACATTTTGGTCTCTAAATTTACTGGTACAGTAGTGAGACTCACAGGAAAAAGAGCTCCTGACTGTCAATGACTGCTTCAAGCGCTATAAAAAAAAGTGTTAAGCCCTGTACACAGGGTCAGACATTGATCGGACATTCCGACAACAAAATCCGTGGATTTTTTCCGACTTATGTTGGCTCAAACTTGTCTTGCATACACATGGTTGGACAAAGTTGTCGGAAAATCCCATCGTTCTGAACGTGGTGACGTAAAACACGTACCTCGGGACTATAAACGGGGCAGTAGCCAATAGCTTTCCTCTCTTAATTTATTCTGAGAATTCGTGGCACTTTGTGCGTCGGATTTGTGTACACACGATCTGAATTTCCGACAACGGATTTTGTTGTCGGAAAATTTTATAGCAAGCTCTCAAACTTTGTGTGTCGGAAATTCCTATGGAAAATGTGTGATGGAGCCTACACACGGTCGGAATTTCTGACAACAAGGTCCTATCACACATTTTCCGTCGGAAAATCATATCGTGTGTACAAGGCATTAGCGTTCGCAGGGATCAGGCCTGACTCTGCAAATGCTGCAGTTATATGTGTTGTGTTTTTGTAAGTGACAGTGATCAGTCGATACTGCACTTGGGTAGGTGGGCTGGGCTGGGCTGGGCGGAGGGGCTAAACGCAGGTGCTAGCAGGTATCTGGGCTGATTCCGCTAACTCTGCGTTTTTGGGAACCCTAAACTATTGGGCATGCTAATATAGTTCTGATCAGATCAAAGATATCGATCCGTTCAGACACTATACTACTAAGGGAGGTGTATGGTGTGGGTGTTAGCGCTACTGGCACTAATCTGACGCTGCCTGGGGCGACGCAGACCCTGACTGACGCTAAAACCTAGCTGATATCACCCGCCGGGCAATCAGGGGGTTAAATCTTTATTGGGTAATATACGGCGGGTGCCCTGATGCTATAATAAACTAACTAACCAGTGTCACCCGTAACACTAATACAGTGATCACTGGTGATAGGGGGTGAAAGGGTTAACTAGGGGGAAATCAGGGGGTTAAAACCTTTATTAGGTAACATACGGGGGTACCTGACACTATAAAGACCTGACGGTGAAACTAATCATCTAACTGGCTAACTAGCGTCACCCGTGACACAAATACGGCGATCAGAAAAGAGATTGATTAGTAACACTGGTGACAGGGGGTGAAAGAGTTAACTGGGGGGTGATAAAGGGGTTAAACCTTTATTAGGGGGGTTTAGGGGGTTACCCTAGACCTAATGGGGCCTACTACTAACTGCCCTAACATTTCAGTCACAGATGACACCTATGCAGTGATCAGTGAAAAATCTGAAAACTGCAATTGGTGACACAGTGACACTGACAGGGAGTGAAGGGGTTAACTGGGGGCAATCGGAGGGTGGAAAGTGTACCTATGTGTACTGTGTTAGTGTAGTGTTGGTGCAACTCACGATAAGACGTCTTCTCTCCTCTCACTGGAATTGAAAAGACTCCACGAGGAGAGACGACATCACTTCCCCCCGTCTGTGACAGGGGAAGGTTTCCATTCGTTAGGACCGATCAGCAGGTCCAGGCCAGAAAACATTGGCCGGGACCTGAGGACTGATCGGTCCTCTAACGAATCCGACCACTGCGGACCCGGGGGGAGGGAGGGATGTACAGGTACGCCCATTTGCCCACCCATGCTGTTCTAATGACGTACATCGGCGTGCCGCGGTCGGCAAATGGTTAAACCAAAAACCACACATTTAATATATTGCAGCTTACCAATTCTTAAATGTGGGGGCTGCATTAGTTTGCATTTGCTTTATTCTGACCTGGTGAACCAGTAAGTCTGATGTTTTTCAAGAAGAACGAGCTGTCCTGCCAATGTAGCAGTTGGAGGGTTGAGACAAACCATTTACCACTGACAGGATTGCTTACAATGATCCACTTTTATAAGAAAAAAAGTCACTGTGCAGCAGGAAAAAAAGCTCACCCTGTGCCTTTTCCTATACTAAGCAGCTGAACACATATGGATTTATTCACATGAATCCCATATAGAATATCCACAACATAATTAGGCTACATTCGTACAGACAATAGTGTGCAGATAGTTTGCTCCAATCACTGGGCGTGCAACCCTACCTCTGCAGCCAGGTTCTGAGCTCCCCCCCCTTTCCCCTTTTCCTCCCTCCCTTCCCTTTTGTTTCCCCTTTTCCTCCCTCCCTTCTCTTTACTTCTTCTCCCCCCCCCTCTCCCATTTGTTCCCCCCCTCCCCCCAATTCTCTGCCTCCTCACTTTCTTTTCCTCTTTTTTTCTTTTCCTTCTTTTTCTCTGTTTCTTTTTTTTATTTATATTTATTATTAGTATTATTTTTATATTTATTTTTATTTTATCTGCCTAGATGGGCGGGGCCAGCCGGCATCATCCGTTTCCATGACATCCGCAGCCCCGACACTGCAGCGCCCCCTGTTACTTGGTCACCGCCGCCGCATCATGCACGGGCAGCCGGTGATGACTGCTGTAATCTGAGCTGACCTGCAAACATTTACCCCACACGGGTGCCGATCTGTGTCAGGCCAGGGTTTGCCATCGTCATGCATCTCCATGGCATCGGCGGCCCTACAGCATCCCCATTGCCTGGTTACTTCCGCCGCATTGCGCATGCGCGATTGTGATGTGCAACCACTGATCCCTGCAGTGGCGCAGATCAATATGTAGATCGTGCGATGCATATTGATGTTCCCTAGCAATGGGCCCGTCCCTACAGTGACTCAGGATCCACAATATCAAATCCTATATGACAATACACAGGTAGTGTCAGTGCTTTTTTGTGTAAACCCCTTCTTCTCATACGTTTTTTGAATCTGTGTAATTATGCTAACTTTTTGAGTCTTTTTGGCAGGATTTGTGACATCATACTTATCTGGGGGTGGGAGGAGCTATGGTTTTCTTTCTTTTCTAAATGGTTGATGGTTATTTAAATTCTTTTCACTGTTACCCCACGTTTATCACATGTCTGACAAAGGCGTCCTGCGTGACTCTGAAACGTTGCACTTTTCTTGTGGTGTGATCATGCATTAAACTACCCGTTTGGACGCCACTTTGTGGCGATTCTTGGTGTGCTGGCAAATATCTACTTTGCAACCCCACCTCTGGACGCAGCAACACTCTATGCCAGTGATGGCGAACCTTCGCACCCCAGATGATTTGGAACTACATTTCCCATGATGCTTAACTAAACTGCAGAGTGCATGAGCATCATGGGAATTGTAGTTTCAAAACATCTGGGGTGCCAAGGTTCGCCATTACTGCTCTATGTTATGGCCACGTGCAAACTGGCCGATTAGCTGCAATCATTATGTATGCGGCTGGAACTCCACAGTAACTCCAGCCCTTGACACTGTCTGTGTTCAGGGTCGGTCAGAGGCTCTATTTGCATATAACCAGATGAGTGGTCACATACCAACAATGGCAGCGCTGGCCATTGATTTGTAAAGAGTATAAATCTGACAGCTGCTGCTGGTCTACTGATTCTCACCAGCTGTCGCTCCTCAGAGGCATGGTGGGGGGATAGCACTTGGAGCGTCCATACCGCAGACACTTCTCAACTCAATTCATGTTCAGTCACAGTAGCACAGTATGAATGGTTGCTAAGATGCCATTAGCTGTTGCAGCTGTCAAAGCAAACCAAGTTACATCCCCCACCCCATTCAGCTGCCAGCTGGGAGATTCAGATCACTATCAAACATGGTCAATGCCATATTTGGGTAATGATCTAATCTAGCATCCTTGCCTTTTACTGTACATTCAGCTGCGGACCAAGCCAACCATTGCTAGGAAGCCAGTGGCTGCCAGCATCCTAGCAACCACAAGCCCTGTGCAGAAAGCTGTCACATTCATGACAGTTTCCCAGTACACAATGCCTATTCTGAGCACTGGTGTCCCTCTGTATGCCAACTCTCAGTTGGTCTTCTCTACTACATATTTGCGTGTCTGAGAACTGACGGCAATTGTTTTAATCTGTTCCAACCATAGAGACAGATTCTCAAAGTGCCAGAAATAAGAACTATCTGAATTTTGGTGCACATGTCGGACCTTCCACAACAATTGTTGCAATGCTTATCTGATTTAGGTGCCGTCCATTTCAAAGGGGCCAAACCAGAAAAAGTGTTGTAACTCCTTCACAGCACAAATCTCCCCTGACAGCTACTGTATTCTGATAGCTGGCCCCCCGAGGCTGCCAAAAATCCTGAACAGTGGCTGCACCTGATCGGATTGCAGCTGCTGCTCGTCCACCTGGTTTAGGGCCCATTCATACTAAAATGTTGTGCAGGGAACCTGCATTCTGTGCAATCGCACTGTCCTTGCGATCTGCAGCGGGTATCAGAGCAAAATTAATGACACCCCAAATGCAGGTCGCAAATGCAGTGCGTTTGCCCACACCAGATCGCATGGTACCTAAGTATCATATGATCTGTTTGTAGTGCGTTTCCAAAAGTACTTTTGGTGGGGTGCAGTGCAATTTCAGAAATTTCACTGCACAGAACTGCATGCAAAACGCACAGGAACATGTAATGGGATCCTGTGCGATTCACATGCAAATCTTAGTGTGAATGGACCCCGACAGATCAAAGGATGTAAAGCTCTTAGCTTTGTGAATAGAGCCTAAGGCTCCATTCAACCCTTAGGCATTTGGAATCACAGGTGGAATAGCTATGATTCTGCCTGCGAATTCAGAATCGGGGCAAAACCTGGGATGCAATTGCGATGCCATTACTTATTAATGGCACCCCAATCGCGGTGCGATTTTGCCTCGATTGGTGGGCAAAATTGCAACATGCTATGCTGTCACCCAAAAGAAGCTCCTGCTCCTTTTTGAGCGGCAAGCTTTGCGCGTTGTGATTTTGACGTGATTGCAGCGCGATTTATCGCCCACCAATCATTTCCTTTTCCAAAACAAACTAGAGATGCAAAATACTCACCATTCCTCTTAGCAAATACCTTGGGGTGTCTACTTTCCAAAATATGGTCATTTGGGGGTTTTTGTGCTATCTGGGCATTTCATGGCCTCCGAAACTGTGATAGCTAGTGAGCAGTGAAATCACCATTTTACACCCTTAGAAAGCCTGAAGGCGGTGATTGGTTTTTGGGGTCCTGTACACGGCTAGGCTCCCAAAAAGTCCCACACATGTGGTATCCCCATATGCGGAGAAGCAGCAGAATGTATTTTGGGGTGTAATTTCACATATGCCCATGGCATGTTCGAGCAATATATCATTTAATGACAACTTCGTGCAAAGAAAAAAAAAAAGAAAGCTTGTAATTTTCCCGAAACTTGAGGCAAAATATAAAATATTCCATGGACTCAACATGCCTCTCAGCACATAGCTTGGGGTGTCTACTTTCCAAAATGGGGTCATTTGGGGGGTCTTGTGCTATCTTGACATTCAAGGGCCTCTGAAACTGTGGTAAGTGAAAGTACATAGATACCAAACACGACATGTTTTAAAATTGCGCACAACCGTGCAGTGGCGACAAACTACATACATTTTTAAAAGCCTTTAAAAGCCTTTACAGGTTACCACTTTAGATTTACAGAGGAGGTCTACTGCTAGAATTACTGCCCTCGATCTGACGTTCATAGTGATACCTTACATGCATGGTGCAATTGCTGTTTACATACAACACGAGACCGACGCTTGCGTTCACCTTTGCACGTGAGCACGAGGGGACAGGGGTGCTTTATTTTTATTTTTAATTATTTATTTTCCTTTTTTTTTATTTTTACAATGTTCCTTTCATTTTTTATTTTTTTTAATAATTTTTATTGTTAGCACAGGGAATGTAAATATCCCCTATGATAGCAATAGGTAATTATGGGTACTCTTTTTTTTTAAATTTGGGCGCAATTAGACTCTAGATATCCCTCCTGCCCTCAAAGCATCTGACCACACCAAGATCGGTGTGATAAGATGCTTTCCCAATGGTGCTGTTTATATCCAGGGAAACCAAAGTCACTAATAACTACTCAATACCAGTACGTCGCTGGTCCTTGTTGGGCATATATTGTAATGTTCTATTTTTGCATGCAGCATGTGGGCTGAACGAAAAAAAGAGATCGGTTGGTATGCCCACCATTAGAACACCGCCCTGCATCCACCCACTTCTAATGATGGGCATACGTGCACTGTTTTTTTTTTTTTTTTTTTTAACTGTGGTGGTGAAATCACCTCCTAAAGCGCTGGAGTCGCTGATTTACATATCGTGAGAGCAAACGCTGTTGCTGTCAAGATACATAAATCAGTGCTTCAGCTGAATGGCGTGCCCTAAAAGCAAACAACGGTAACAATAAAACATCAACTCAATAAAACAACAACAATCTGTGCCAAAAAAAGAGTAAAAAATATATGCCAAAGCATGGGGGCAATCCGCTCCTAATGTTAGGGGCAAATCGCCCCCCCCACCCCACCCCCATGCTTTGGCATGTATGCTCTTTTTTTTTTTTTTTTTTTTATCTGTGGTGATGAAATCACCTCCTACAGCGCTGGAGTCGCTGATTTACGTATCGTGAGAGCAAACGCTGTTGCTGTCAAGATAAATAAATCAGTGCTTCAGCTGAATGGCCTACCTGAAAAGCAAACAACGTTAACAATAAAACATGAACTCAATAAAACAACAATCTGTGGCAAAAAAAAAAAAAAAGAGTAAAAAATTTATGCCGAAGCATGGGGACAATCCACCCCTAATGCTAGGGGCAAATCGCCCCGACCCCCATGCTTTGGCATATATGCTCTTTTTTTTAACCTGTGGTGGTGAAATCACCTCCTATGGCACTGGAGTCGCTGATTTACATATCGTGAGAGCAAACGATGTTGATGTCAAGATAAATAAATCAATGCTGCAGCTGAATGGCGTACCTGAAAAGCAAATAACGTTAACAATAAAACATTACATCAATAAAACAACAATCTGTGCCAAAAAAAAAGAGTAAAAAATTTATGCCGAAGCATGGGGGCAATCTGCCCCTAATGCTAGGGGCAAATCGCCCCGACCCCCATGCTTTGGCATATATGCTCTTTTTTTTAACCTGTGGTGGTGAAATCACCTCCTACAGCGCTGGAGTCACTGATTTACATATCATGAGAGCAAACGATGTTGATGTCAAGATAAATAAATCAATGCTGCAGCTGAATGGCGTACCTGAAAAGCAAATAACGGTAACAATAAAACATTACATCAATAAAACAACAACAATCTGTGCCAAAAAAAAAGAGTAAAAAATTTATGCCGAACCATGGGGGCAATCTGCCCCTAATGCTAGGGGCAAATCGCCCCGACCCCCATGCTTTGGCATATATGCTCTTTTTTTTAACCTGTGGTGGTGAAATCACCTCCTACAGCGCTGGAGTCGCTGATTTACATATCGTGAGAGCAAACGATGTTGATGTCAAGATAAATAAATCAATGCTGCAGCTGAATGGCGTACCTGAAAAGCAAATAACGGTAACAATAAAACATTACATCAATAAAACAACAATCGGTGCCAAAAGAAAAGAGTAAAAAATTTATGCTGAAGCATGGGGGCAATCTGCCCCTAATGCTGGGGCAAATCGCCCCGACCCCCATGCTTTGGCATATATGCTCTTTTTTTTAACCTGTGGTGGTGAAATCACCTCCTACAGCGCTGGAGTCGCTGATTTACATATCGTGAGAGCAAACGATGTTGATGTCAAGATAAATAAATCAATGCTGCAGCTGAATGGCGTACCTGAAAAGCAAATAACGGTAACAATAAAACATTACATCAATAAAACAACAATCGGTGCCAAAAAAAGAGTAAAAAATATATGCCAAAGCATGGGGGCAATCCGCTCCTAATGTTAGGGGCAAATCGCCCCCCCCACCCCACCCCCATGCTTTGGCATGTATGCTCTTTTTTTTTTTTTTTTTTTATCTGTGGTGATGAAATCACCTCCTACAGCGCTGGAGTCGCTGATTTACGTATCGTGAGAGCAAACGCTGTTGCTGTCAAGATAAATAAATCAATGCTGCAGCTGAATGGCGTACCTGAAAAGCAAATAACGGTAACAATAAAACATTACATCAATAAAACAACAATCGGTGCCAAAAGAAAAGAGTAAAAAATTTATGCTGAAGCATGGGGGCAATCTGCCCCTAATGCTGGGGCAAATCGCCCCGACCCCCATGCTTTGGCATATATGCTCTTTTTTTTAACCTGTGGTGGTGAAATCACCTCCTACAGCGCTGGAGTCGCTGATTTACATATCGTGAAAGCAAACGATGTTGATGTCAAGATAAATAAATCAATGCTGCAGCTGAATGGCGTACCTGAAAAGCAAATAACGGTAACAATAAAACATTACATCAATAAAACAACAATCGGTGCCAAAAGAAAAGAGTAAAAAATTTATGCTGAAGCATGGGGGCAATCTGCCCCTAATGCTGGGGCAAATCGCCCCGACCCCCATGCTTTGGCATATATGCTCTTTTTTTTAACCTGTGGTGGTGAAATCACCTCCTACAGCGCTGGAGTCGCTGATTTACATATCGTGAGAGCAAACGATGTTGATGTCAAGATAAATAAATCAATGCTGCAGCTGAATGGCGTACCTGAAAAGCAAATAACGGTAACAATAAAACATTACATCAATAAAACAACAATCTGTGCCAAAAAAAAAAGAGTAAAAAATTTATGCCGAACCATGGGGGCAATCTGCCCCTAATGCTAGGGGCAAATCGCCCCGACCCCCATGCTTTGGCATATATGCTCTTTTTTTTAACCTGTGGTGGTGAAATCACCTCCTACAGCGCTGGAGTCGCTGATTTACATATCGTGAGAGCAAACGATGTTGATGTCAAGATAAATAAATCAATGCTGCAGCTGAATGGCGTACCTGAAAAGCAAATAACGGTAACAATAAAACATTACATCAATAAAACAACAACAATCTGTGCCAGAGTCGCTGATTTACATATCGTGAGAGCAAACGATGTTTACGTTCTGTTATCTTCTCCGGTTAGTCCCTCTTTGCTCTCATTCTCTCCTCCCTTCTTCCCATTCCTTTTATTTCATCTTCATTTCCTTATTTTGCTTCTCTCTCTCCTGGTCTTCTTTTGCCTTCTGTTCTCTCTCCATCTTTTCTCTCCACCTCTTTGCTCTGACTCGCTCCTCCCTGACCTTCTCCTCTTCTCGCATCCTTATTTCTCTCCTCCTCTCCTCTGTTGGCATGCATTTTGCCCTCAACCACTTTGCTCTCACCCGCTCGTCCCGTTTTTTCTCCTCCTCTGTTACCCTTATTTCTCTCTTCCTTTCCTCCTCTTCATTCTTTCTATCCCTGGCAACCTTTGCCAACTCCTCCCTGAATAATATCATGTCTCTCTCCTTAGCTTTTCTTACCCGCCTCCATCTCGCTTCCCTTGTTAATTTATACCAGTATAACTCTTTTCCGTCATCTTTACATTCGCCACTGCAGACACATGAGCAAGAGTGCTGTGGAAAAGAAAAGAAAGGGATTTATTAGATTATATAACACACTAGTAACACCTTTCAGCTACATCACACACAGTCTGTCACTTCTGCACTACTTGACATTATTTAATTTATGATATATATGTTTCCCCAAAAATGGCAGTTTTTATAAGGTAGTATTCTCCATAGAAGAGGTCGGCCTGATAGGCGGCTGGGAATTTGGTGTACAATATACAAACCCTTTCTATATGTTCAGCCAGTGTCATGAGTTTAGTACTTTTAGGAGTATAAATGCCAAAGGGGACGATATTACTAGGGGCCCTGAGGGAAGTTGTGATTGACCCCCCCCCCCCCACACACACACACACACACACACACACACACACACACACACACCATGAGGAAGAATGGTCTCCTGTTACCCAGAGGGCTTTGTTCTTCCTCTAGTCCTAATCTGCTTATTTATGATAGAATGCTAGTTATCTATGGAACTACCTCCTAAGCAGTTTAATTTTAAAGGGTACTTACTTTTTTCATGAACTTCCAAAAAGGTCCTATTAGATAACCCAGGAATGCAAAGGGGTTAATATTACACTGACAATCTGTCTGATTGTTCTCTTTGCTGTTGTCTGTCTCTGGTTCTTCTTTTTGCTCAGCCTCTTCGCTGTTGTCTTTCTCTGGTTCTTCTTTTTGCTCAGCCTCTTCGCTGTTGTCTTTCTCTTGTTCTTCTCTCTGCTCAGCCTCTTCGCTGTTGTCTTTCTCTTCTTCTTCTTCTGTCTGGTTTTCACCGGTCTTTTCCTTCTTTTTCCTTAGTTTTGCCGGCTCCCAGATGTTTTTCACATGCCACATATGATTTTTCCTTACCTCGTCTTCAACCGCTACCTCATACTCCCATTCCATCTTTACGTCCACTACCTCACATGGCTGGAATTCCACCCGTTTTATGTTTGACTCTTTCATTTCATTAATTTTCACCTTTCCTGCCTGTTCCTTAATCAGCCATTCGTCCTCTTCCATTTTCAGCCACTCTTCATTTTCCACCGTTTTTTTTCCCATATCTCTCCAGGCGTAAAAGCAGCCACATATGCAAGCACTCTGTGGAAAAGAAAAGGAAAGAATTCATTAATTGATATAACACACTAGTATCACCTTTCAGCTACATCACAGACAGCCTGTCACTTCTGCACTACTTATCAGTTTAGGACTTTGTCATTTATGGTTTATGTGTTTCCCCAAAAATGATAATTTTTATCAGGAAAATGTCTCCATAGTAGAGGTCGGCCTGATAGGTGGCCGGGAATTCGGCGTACAGTTTAGGAACCCTTTTAGGAGGATAAATGGCGGGGGGGGGGGGGGGCATTAGTTTACTAATAGCCCTGAGGGAATTTGGAAGGGTCCTTAATGGGACGCCCTGACCAGGCTGAATAACCACTGTTGATAAAGCTAGAAAACTTCCTAATTGCTATTCATTCCCCTAGAACAGTGGTCTCCAAACTGCGGTCCGTGGGTCGGATTCTGCCATTGCCAAGCAACCCCCCCCCCCCCCGCCACCAATTCACTAGGAAAGGAACATTCATTAACCGCTTGCCGACCAGCGCACGCCGATTTACGTCGGTAGAATGGCACTGGCAGGCAAAAGGGCATACAGGTACGTTCCCTTTAAGAAGCGGTGTCTCGAGCGTGCGCGCCGCCGGAAGCCTCGTGACCGCAGACTCGATGTCCGCCAAGTGCCCGCGATCCTGTCACGGAGAGGAAGAACAGGGAGATCCTTTTGTAAACAAAGCATTTCCCCGTTCTGCCTAGTTACAGGACAGTGATCACAGCTCTCTCTCATCGAGAGCTGTGATTACTGTCCTGTGTGTTGAAGTCCAGCCCCCTAACAGTTAGAATCAGTCCCTAGGACACACTTAACCCCTTCACTGTCCCCTAGTGTTTAACCCCTTCACTGCCAGTCACATTTACAAGGTAATCAATGCATTTTAAAAGCAACGATCGCTGTATAAATGACAATGGTCCCAAAAGAGTGTCAAAAATGTCCGATGTGTCCGCCATAATGTCGCAGTCCCAATAAAAATCTCAGATCGCCGCCATTACTACTAAAAAAAAAAATTATAAAAACGCTATAAATCTATCCCCTATTTTGTAGACGCTAAAACTTTTGCGCAAACCAATACGCTTATTGCGATTTTTTTTTTTTTTTTTTACCAAAAATATGTAGAAGAATACATATCGGCCTAAACTGAGGAAAAAAAAAATTTTAATATATTTTTGGGGGATATTTATTATAGCAAAAATGATAAAATAATGCGTTTTTTTTTCCAAATTGACGCTATTCTTTTGTTTATAGCGCAAAAAACAAAAACCGCAGAGGCGATCAAACAACACCAAAAGAAAGCTCTATTTGTGGGGAAAAAAAGGATGTCAATTTTGTTTGGGTACAACGTCGCACGACCGCGCAATTGTCAGTTAAAGCGACGCAGTGCCGAATCGCAAAAAGTGCTCTGGTCAGGAAGGGGGTGAATTCTTCCGGGGCTGAAGTGTTTAAAGATCTGTAATTGAATCCTGGCCAATTTCTTATTGATTGTAATTGTGTGTCCCCACCCCAACCCCATGAGAAGAATGGTCTCCAGCTACCTAGGGGGCTTTGTTCTTCTCCTAGTCCTAAACTACTTGTTTGTGAGAGACTGCTAGTTATCTATAGGACTACCTAAGCAGTATAATTGTATGGGGTACTTACTTTTCCCAGCACCTTCAATACAGGTCCCGTGAGCCAATTCAACCATTCTGTTGGGTTCAGGCTGAAGCCCTTCCAACATGAGTCGGTCTCTTCGTCGTTGTTTTTCTCTTGTACAGGGGGGACGGTGAAGAAGCTGGCACTTAATTTATTCCATTTCTCTTCCTCTTTTTCTTTAGGTGTTTTTGCTTCTTCTCTTCTTTCCCCTCCATTCTCTTTCTTGTCCTCCTCTTCACTCACTTTCTTGTCCTCCTCTTCACCCACCTCAAATATCCATTTGAGCTTTATCTTTCTTCCTCCACGCGTGGGGATCTCCATCTCTCCCCATATCCCCTTTTCAACCTTGTCCTATAAGAAAACAAAAACAAAAACAAAACAAAGGTAAGTAGAAGTACAGATTCTAAAGTTCTACTCATTCTTTTAGATTTGGATAGGGGGGGGGGGGGTTCAAACTTTTGCAAGGTTATTATTGTTCTCTGTGTCCTGACTGGGAAAGATTCCATTTGCTTCCTATCATCCCAGGAGGAGAAGTAAGCTGAATCTTCCCATTAGGATTGCAGACAGCAATAAAAATACAACTGAGGTTCTAACCCTTTCCCCAATCCATCTGAACTGTCTTGCTGGGTGTTCTACTTTAACTGCTTCAGGTCCGCCCTATAGCAGTTTTAATGCTACAGAGCAGCAACCTGTGCGCCAGATCATGTCCATCTATAGACATGATCTGACACGTTCGGGGAGGGGCCTCCGGCGCCTCGCTTCCGCTGTGATTTCACACAGCGGTAGCCGATCTGCGGGCGCCAGGTGCCGATGTCCTCCGGCACCCACCGATCGTCAGAAAGGCTATGCAAACAAGGCAAATCGCCGGCTGGCAGGACGGAAGGGGTGGAATTTGTGTCTCTGCAAAGCAGGGAATAAATTCCATCTCTCCCCCTAGTGAAAGCACCTCACACAGTGTGGTAAAGCACTGGCTAGGCATACATTTAACTTTTTAATCGCCTCCCTGATGTTTAACCCTTTTCCAGGCAGTGTCATTAGTACAGTGACAGTGCTTTTTTTTTTTTTTTTTTAGCACTGATCACTGTATTAGTGTCACGGGTTCCCACAAAGTGTCAGTTAGTGTCAGAATGTCCGCCGCAATATCACAAGTCGCTGATCGCCGCCTTTACTGCAGCTGCAAGCATCACCCCGTTACAACCACTTGAAGCAGAATGACGTACAGGTACGTGATTTTGCGCCAAGATTTTCCCCATATGAGGAAAGATGGCTTATAGCTATTCAGAGGGTTTCCCTTTCCCTTCCTCTGCTGAGGTTGGTACAAACCTGTTCTTTATAGACATGCGACTTTCTTCACCCTGGTTAACCAGAACTAATTAATCACTATATCATTATTGGATACTTACCATGACGACAATAATGTGATTTCTGGCATCATCCTCTATGATGCTTTGATTTGCCATTTCTTCCTCCACACTTCTTCTCGTATCCTCCGTATAAACGTTTTCAACACTTCGTGTCATTGTATCTAAAGAAAGAAAAAAAATAAAGATGGTAAGTTTAAGTACAAATTTTAAAGTGGAACTCTACTCAAAATGTTTTCTTGTAGATTTGGATGGGGAACGGGTTCAGGTTTTTTCCAAGGTTTCACTGTTTTCTGTGTCCTGACTGGGATAGTTTCCTGTCATCTCAGTAGGAGAGGAAGCGAGCAGAATCATCCCAGTGGGGTCGCAGACGCCAGTAACCCAAATGAGGTGTTAACCCATCCCCATTCCATTTAAAACTGTCTAACTCTGAGCTCGGCTTTAATAATATATTGATAAACTTTTTGAAAGCATTTTCTCTTGAAATCTACATGTTATGTGTAACGCACTCCTGATCCCTGCACTCAGTTTGTAATATATTTACATTTTTTTGCTTTTAAAAAATAATTGAGAGGACCTGTCATGCTCATTTCTATTACAAGACATGTTTACATGCCTTGTAATAGGAATAAAAGTGATCAAAAAAATTTAAAAGGACCAGTGTAAAAATAAAAAATAAATAATGATAATAATAATAATAATAAAAGAATGTAAAGCACCCCATCATTCTGTGCTTTGAGACGTAAATGGCAATTTTTTCTTTTTTTTGCTTTTAAAGGTAAATGTGAAGTCTGATGTCTTTTTGACCCCAGATCCCTCAATAAAAAGGACCTATCATGCTCATTTCTATTACAAGGGTTGTTTACATTCCTTGTAATGGAAATAAAAGTGATCAAGAAAAAAAATTGAAAAGGAACAGTGTAAAAATAAAAAATAAAATAAATAATAATTAATAAAAATGATAATGCATCCCATCCCTCTGTATTTGCGCGCAGAAGCGAACGCATATGCAAGTCACGCCCGCATATGTAAACGGTGTTCGCACCACACCTGAGCCATCGCCGCAAGCGTTATAGCGAGAGCAATAATTCTAGAACTAGATCTCCTTTGTAATGCTAAACTGGTAACCTGTAGAGATTTTTAAAGCGTCACCTATGAAGGTTTTGTAGTATGGTAATTTGCTGCCATTCCACGTGCGGATGCAATTTTAAAGCATTGACATGTTAAAGGAGTTGTAAACCCTTGTGGTTTTTCACCTTAATGCAATTCTATAACATGTTTGTTATTTATAATAAAAAATAAATAAATAAATAAAAATGACCTTTAGAATCACTTTACTTAGTGTAACATTATTATAACATCACACAGTATTTGCTCAGCGGTTTTTCAAATGCAATTTAATACCTAAAAAAAAAAATTATATATATATATATATCTATATATAGATAGATATATATCTATCTATCTATATATAGATAGATATATATCTATCTCTCTCTCTCTCCCTCTCTCTCTCTCTATATATATGTTTTTTTTATTAGGTACTATATTGTGTCTTTAAAATTCATTAAAGTATATTTTTTCCCAAAAAAAATCCATTTAAAAAAAAGATTGAGCAAATACTGTGTGATGTAAAAAAATTGCAATGATCGCCATATTATTCTCTAGGGTCTCTGCTAAAAAAATGTATGTGTATATATA
>NC_133331.1:52010838-52100838 GCF_042186555.1 Aquarana catesbeiana | reverse complement strand
TTTTGGTAAAAAAAAAAAAAAAAAAATCCCAATAAGCGTAGATTGGTTTGCACAAAAGTATTAGCGTCTACAAATTATGGGATATTGTTTATGGAATTTTTTTTTTTTTTACTAGTAATGGCGGCGATCAGCGACTTATAGCGGGACATTGCGGTGGACAAATCGGACACTAATGCCCCGGACACACGATAGGATTTTCCGACGGAAAATGTTCGATGAGAGCTTGTTGACGGAAATTCCGACCGTGTGTGGGCTCCATCGGACATTTTCCATCGGAATTTCCATCACACAAAATTAGACAACTGGTTCTCAAATTTTCCGACAACAAAATCCGTTGTCGGAAATTCCAATCGTGTGTACACAAATCTGATGCACAAAGTTCCACGCATGCTCAGAATCAAGCAGAAGAGCCGCACTGGCTATTGAACTTCATTTTTCTCGGCTCGTCGTGCGCGTTGTACGTCACCGCGTTCTTGACATTCAGAATTTCCGACAAGATTTACGTGACCGTGTGTATGCAAGACAAGTTTGAGCCAACATCCGTCAGAAAAAAAAACATGGATTTTGTTGTCAGAATGTCCGTGTGTACGGGGCATTAGTGACTCTTGATACTTTTTTTGGGGACCAGTGACACTAATACAGTGATCAGTGCTAAAACAATTTGCACTGTCATTGTACTAATGACACTGGCAAGGAAGGGGTTAACATCAGGGGCGATCAAAGGGTTAATTTTTTCCCCATTGGAGTGCTAACTGTGTGTGGGGGTGCTTGTACTGTAAGAAGACAGAGATCCGTGTTCCTGCTTAGGAGAAACACAAGATCTCTGTCTTCTCCTGTCACAAAATGGCCATCTGCCTCGGGAACGATCGGCGGGTCCCGGCGGACATCGGGTCTGCCAGACTTGCTGATTGACTCCCGCTGTGTCCACACAACATGCCGCAGAACCCAGGAAACAAAATCATGTACAGCTGAAGAGCCGCCCTGCCATAGTATATATGCGTAGGGCGGTCCGGAAGCGGTTAAAAACAAAACAGTAAAGTTAGCCCAATTTTTTTGTATAATGTGAAAGATGATGTTACACTGAGTAGATAAATAGATACCTAACATGTCACGCTTTAAAATTGCGCACGCTCGTGGAATGGCGACAAACTGCGTACTCAAAAATCTTGCTTTTGCCCTAATGATCGCAGCGATACCTCACATGTGCGGTTTGAACACCGTTTACATATATGGGTACGACTTAAGTATGCGTTTGCTTCTGCGCACGAGCACGGAGGAATGGGGCGCATTAATTTTTTTTTTTATTATTATTATTATTTATTTTATTTTTTTTTTATTCTGTCCCTTTTAATTTTTTTTTTCTGATTACTTTTATTCCTATTACAAGGAATGTAAACATCCCTTGTAATAGAAATAAGCATGACGGGTCCTCTTTATTGAGAGATCTGTGGTCAAAAAGACCCCAAATTTCTCATTTACCGTTTCATTTACCTTTAAAAGAAAAAAAAAAAAGACATTTTGCCTTTAATAGAAAAAAAAATCTTTTGTTTATGCCCGAGAAGCGAAAGTGACGTCAGACCTCGCTCCAGTCCTCCAAGGGCATAGAGCCGAATAGGGACTATCTTGCCCTCACTCGGCTTCCTGCCCAGCCATCAGCCACACCGGATGGGTTCCTCATTTCTTCTAATTTTAACGAGTGGCCATGAGTCTTATTAAACTCCCTTCCGCGAAAAAGTTTTACCCCTATTGCGGGGTCACCAGTACGGTATTTGTAAATTGAAATCATATCCCCTCTCAAGTGTCTCTTCTCCAGAGAGAATAAGTTCAGTACTTGCAACCTTTCCTCATAACTAAGATCCTCCAGACCCTTTATTAGCTTTGTTGCCCTTCTTTGTACTCGCTCCATTTCCAGTACATCCTTCCTGAGGACTGGTGCCCAGAACTGGACAGCATACTCCAGGTGCGGCCGGACCAGAGTCTTGTAGAGCGGGAGAATTATCGTTTTATCTCTGGAGTTGATCCCCTTTTTAATGCATGCCATTATTCTGTTTGCTTTGTTAGCAACAGCTTGGCATTGCATGCCATTGCTGAGCCCATCATCTACTAGGACCCCCAGTGCATAGACACCAGTTTTGGTGACAGTGTGGTAAAATAGATACTTGACCCCCCCACCAGACCAACTTTTTGGCCTGGTCGGAAGGGATTCAAAAATTTCTTGGGGTAAATGTAAAGCAGGTCACCACGCTTGGACATAATGTGAAAAGGCATTTCATAGAGGCCATGATTATGAGATCACTGACTTTTGCGACACTAGTCATGATGTCTATGCGTTAGTCTGCCCTTGTGGGCTCATGTACGTAGGACGGACTAAGCGCACCCTAAAAAGGATTGGGGAACATGTAAACAATATCCTAAAGAGATTTAGATATCATAGTGTCTCTGAACATTATAGAGAGTATCACGCCAGAGATCCTTCCACGTTTTGGGGTGTAGCAAGGGTTTTTGCATCTTGGAGGGGATCAAATAGGGTGAGAGATCTATCCAAGAGAGAAATAAAATGGATTAACCTATCGCAGACAATGAGTCCTGATGGGTTAAATATTGATCTAGACCGGAATTGCTTCATTAGTAATTATTGATTATTTATATTTAATACATAATTTGTGGTTGTGAAGGTTCCAATATCTATATTTCTAATTTTATTTTTTATGGTTATTTGAATGATATTATTGATAACTATTCCATTATTGGTTTAGTTATAAGTAATTCTGATATCTCTGTAAAATCACTAGTATCGCTCCTATTTTTAAAAAGAAAAAACATTGGTGTTGGGACCTATTAAATATAGCTCAGTGTGGTTAGGCAATTAGTATCCCACGAGTACGGGGTTAATTGCACATATGGAGGAAGCATCCAAGTCTTGAAGGGATGTTATCTCTTTAGTAGTGACGCTGACATGTATTTGTGATTTTCTAACACTCACTGTATAATGGGTCAGCTTAATGCTGTTTGCATTGCATTATGATTTTAATCATCAGATGCATCAGGTGTATTTCCCCCATTTAATCTGTATTTAGTTATGATGGGATTAATTGCACACATGGATGAAGCTGCGGCATGTCTGAAGGGTGTTTTCACTTAGCAGCTGACCACGCCGACAGATCGTACGAGGAGACTCTGGGATCAATAGTGCAATTTAGTAGTAGTAATTTATTCTTAGTAACATATGTGCTCTGATGCTAATTGAAGCTGGGAAGAGCACCTATTGGCTAATCAGGAAGGAGGAGGACATTTGAGCATGGTTGTCGTGCTGTGTCACCACCCCCTGTGATGAAGTTGGTAGTGACGAAACGTGTCAGTTCGTGGCTACACAGCAACTGTGCGCTTAGTCTGTTATGTCAAACTGACGTCCAGCGAGTGGAGTGGTGAGAATGCAGCCCAGAGCCTCCTGGCTTGTACCATGTGACAAAAAGCTGATCTTAATTCGAATTGATGTACGTGCAATATATATTTTAAACACATTGGTTATTATACTAAGTGATTTTACACTATTGGAGGCTTCGGCCTCTATTTTATTCCCTATATGTGGAGTTTATAGCCAGTTAACTGAATGAAGTGTGGCGTTTGCAGGAGACTCTCCAATATACTTTGAGCTTATTTAGCCAAACACGAGAGTGAATGGCAACAGCACCTGGTGAGCGTGTTTCTTAAAGGGGTTGATCTCCCGTTTATCACGGGTGGAGGATTTCGGTGTTTATTCACATATAATTTTCTGCACTATTCAAAAAGGACTGCTTTTTATACGTGTGGAATTGCAACATATTTTCACGATTTATTTATGGACATTCACATACTTTAGGATATTATTAGAATTTTGGTCCAATAATATTATTTGAGCGCTACTGTGGAAATGTTATATAAATGTTCTTGCATTTATTGATTTTTTTTTTTTCACCTGATGATTGATATATTACTATTTTAAGTAGCAGCACATATTTCACTTATTTTTGGTGTCATAAGCGCAGTGCTCATTGAAAAAAAAAATATATATATATATTGTGTGTGTAAGAGTGCAGTCTATCTGCACATTTACCTCCAGCAGGGGCGCTGTGTGTCTGTCGTAGTGCAGTGTACGGAGCTGTCCGCCAGGGGCGCTGTGTGTGTTGTATGGCGGACAGTCGGTCGGTGTCGGTTCCGCTCCGGTCGGTGTGAGGTGTCGGTATCGCTCCGGTCGGTGTGTCAGGCTGGCGGGGAGGCGGCCGGTGTCGGATCGGTTGGCGCAGCAGAAGCGGAAGATGTTCTCTCGGATCTCTTCCATCCTGCAGCAGGCGGTGGAGGCGGTGAGTGAGGCCGGGAAACGGAAGGGGGGAGGCGGTGCACTGCGTACTATAGTCCGGGGATCCGGGAGGAGCGCAGGCCGCAGTGATGATGTGGCCGGAACTGAGCGCACCGACCTCCGTGTGATATGTGTACACCGACCGGGGGGGAGAGATCCGTGTATATACTGTATATAGATAATACCCCCCATCCCAGGTGTGTGTATATACAGGGGGCTCCCCTCCCCCACACTGTGTATAATCATTACCATCTATACACAATGTGTATATATATCTATATCTCCTACAGAGCTCTGTGTGTGTGCATGTATCTCTCTCTGTATTACCTGTGTGTGTTTATATATCTATCTCATACACAGCACTGTATATACACATTGTACCCCCAATATAGACATCACCCCCCAAATATGATGATATGTACATTTTCATACACCAATTATATCCCCAATATTATATATACACCCCATATACCCCAATATTATATATAAAACTCATATATTATACCTCTATACCCCCAATATTATATATACACTCCATATTATACCCCCAATATTATATATACATCCCATATTATACCCCAATATTATATATACATCCCATATTATACCCCAATATTATACCTCTGTACCCCCAATATTATATATACACCCCATATTATACCCCAATATTATACCTCTATACCCCCAATATTATATATACACCCCATATACCCCAATATTATATATAAAACTCATATATTTTACCTCTATACCCCCAATATTATATATACACCCCATATTATACCCCAATATTATACCTCTATACCCCCAATATTATATATACACTCCATATTATACCCCCAATATTATATATACATCCCATATTATACCCCAATATTATATATAAAACTCATATTTTACCTCAATACCCCCAATATTATGTATGCCCCTCTATACTCCCAATATTATATATACACTCCATATTATACCCCCAATATTATATATACACCCCATATTATACCTCTATACCCCCAATATTATATATACACCCCATAGTATACCCCAATATTATATATAAAACTCATATTTTACCTCTATACCCCCAATATTCTCTATGCCCCCCCCCATATTATACCTCTAGCCCCCAATATTATATATACACTCCATATTATACCCACAATATTATATATACACCCCATAGTATACCTCTATACCCCCAATATTATATATACACCCCATAGTATACCTCTATACCCTCAATATTATATATACACCCCATATTATACCCCAATATTATATATAAAACTCATATTTTACCTCTATGCCCCCCCCCATATTATACCTCTAACCCCCAATATTATATATACACCCCATATTATACCTCTATACACTCCATATTATACCCCCAATATTATATATACACCCCATATTATACCTCTATACCCCCAATATTATATATACACCCCATATTATACCTCTATACCCCCAATATTATATATACACCCCATATTATACCTCTATACCCCCAATATTATATATACACCCCATATTATACCTCTATACCCCCAATATTATATATACACCCCATATTATACCTCTATACACCCAGTGTTATACCCCCAATATTAAATATGCACCCCATATTATACCTATATACTCCATATTATACATCTATACCCCCAATATTATATATGCGCCCCCCCCTCCCATATTATACCTCTATACCCCCAATAATATATATACACCCCCAGGGTGGATTTGATTTAAATCAAGTCAATTTAAATGACTAGTAAAAAGCCTTAATTTGATATATCGTCTACAAATAGACTCCCCCTTCCCCAGTATAATTCCAATATTCCCAGGGTGCTGCTGTGGATGATTGTAGGTACCCCACACTCCATTACTATACATAGAACCAGATCCCTGTGCCTGGGGAATGCCGTTTGTTTATAAAGAGAACTCCTCACAGCTGATGTGCTGAGAGTCAGTGCCGGTTCACACGGGGGCGACTTGTCAGGTGACCTAGCCGCCTGACAAGTCGCCTCCCGTTCTGTACAATGGAACCGTTCTAATAGGAGCAACGCAAGTCGCTCCGACTTAGAAAAAGGTTTCTGTACTACTTTGGCGGCGACTTGCATAGACATCTATACAGAAGTCGTTTTGCAAGTCGCCGTGGCAGTCGTGTGCAGGTCGCCTCGGTGAGGTGACCTGCAAGTCGTGCCGCCCCTGTGTGAACCGGGGCTAACATTATGTTTAAATGTGTCCTTGGCCATTTTTGTATAAATGTTTGTTTGTTTTCAATGGAGTGGTGTGGAGGGGTTTGAAGTGCTTTCTGTCTGTCATCACTCCTATTTGTCTTGGTGTCACTGAGGCAGAACATTTTAGAAAATCCAAAATGTTTCAGTTCACCAGAAAAGAATTAGAGGGGATGTCTTCCTGTGGGGATATCCCCTCACTATAGAGAGATTTGCTCTCGCTTCCTGTTGTCTACAGGACAGGAAGTGAGGAGAAATCAACCTAGTGTGTAAAAAAAAAAAAAAAAAAAAAAAAAAAAAAAAAAAAATATTAGTGAAAAGAAGGAATGGCTGCACACCAAAGTAGCAAAGGAAGTCCTTTTAATCTTGTTCCATAAAAACAATTGTTGCACACCAGAGGACAGTAGCAAATGTATCATGGTAGACGCGTTTCACACAGATGCATGTGCTTATTCATTACTGAGTAATGCGTAATGCTTTTACAAGTAATTACAAGCTCCAATGACATGAAAGAACCCGTCAGAGCAAAGTGACATTGTTTCCTACTAGCACACATCCCACCCACCTATGCTCCCTTTTCCTCGCACTCCCTTCACCATTCTGTGGATGCGCAGCAGGTATGGGAGATCATGTGACTTCCCATCATGCAGTGCTCAGGTCTCAATGGGCAGTTGCCAGTCTTCAGCACTGTCACATGACAAAGAGGATGACATTAACACTGTTTAAGGTGACTTGGGGGGGGAAAGGGGAGGGGGGGCTGGAAGTGACCCTGTCACTTCACCCTAAATGGAGGCCACAGCCCTCTCCCATAAGGCTATGTTCAGCATTCCCAGGCTGGAGTTTAAGGGCACTCTGGGGACTGCGAGAATAAGACAAAACCTCTGTCAATACAGAACATGACTCTGACTGTGTTTTTATAAGATTACAAAATATCTGTTTGTACCTGGCCTCACACTGACATATTTCAGTCACTTGGGGGTTCCTTGCAGAAAGCACATGGGGGTGGGGTTGGACACAGGAACAGTTTATACCATAGGGAATGCTGAGTGCAATCTGCCAGCTGGCGAGTTCACATGTCCATCCTCATTTCATGGATATAAATAATAGTGTGTGACTAAGGTGTATGGTGGGGGGCGGTATTAGCGTGCAAGATCCTCTGATGCAAAGACTGGTGTGTTTGGTTCAGTTTTTTCTGTACAGCACCGCGGAATATGTCAGAGATGTATAAACTGTGTAAAAATAATGTGACACTGTGATGCGACATTAGAGTGTTAGCTCACCTGTGTGTGTTTTCTCTCTCAGCTCGCCCCATCGCTGCCGCTGCAGGAGGACTTTGTGTATCACTGGAAAGCCATCACTCATTACTACATAGAGACATCCGGTAAGAGGTGGCGGGAGGATCTGTCTGTCTCCTCATTGTCTGTGCAGTCTATGTGCTCCGCAGGGAGACTAGGATGAGGGTTTGTTACAACCTGCTGTCTCGCTACATCTGCATAACATAGAGTCTAAAATCTTTTTTTCTGGCATTAAAGCTGAACTCCATTCAGGCAACTAGATGTATCACTGAAATAGTTATATGAAAAGTAATTTATCTCTGAAAGTATCTCTGTTCAGCCAGTCCTGCAGTTCAGACACCCCTGCCAGGCAGCATAGCTGGGCCCTGGACTTCCTATGTACTACACTGCAGATTAGCAATACAGTCTTGTTTAGGACATACCCATAATGGGATTGGACAATAAAGTATTATCAAAACACTGAAGATGTTATTATTGGGCTCCTTCCTACAGTAGCAGAGCCCTGATTGGCTGCTGGTGCTGTCCCTCTTACTCCCAGTGTGAGTGCTGCTGTGCAGGGGCTTACAAGAGGCTACTATAAAGACTGATTTAGGTACTCATGTAGTCCAGTGCAAAAATGTATTTAATGATTTTCTTAAATACTGTAGATAACAGGATTATAATTTTCTTTTGTAATAAATGCCTAAACTGTTATTGGTTCATCCAGGCCAAAGCAACAGTTTCCCTTTAATAGCAGCCCCACCAGCAACACATACTCCCTTGCTCCCTCATCCCTTTGTTCAGCTGTTGGAAAATAAAAAAATATCCATTACTTCTAGATATGGGGGCGCATGTGACTCATTCCCTTCACTTTAAAGGAACTTCACTCAAAAGAAGAAGTTCTGTTTTTCTGCCTCCGAACCCCCCCCCCACCCTTAATTTTTTGGAACATTTTTATGGGGGGGGGGGGGGCCAAGGAGTACCTAGTTTTGATAGGTACCCCCTAGGCCAGGGGTGTCCAAACTTTTTTCAAAGAGGGCCAGATTTGATGAAGTGAACATGCGTGAGGGACGACCATTTTTCCTAACATTCTTTGAACCATTAAAATTTGGTCTAAGTGTGTTTGTCCAAGCACTAATACCCTGCCCAACAAGAATTCTCCTGCATTTGTGGCTGTGTGTTGTGAAGAGATGAGCCCGGGAGTGTTATTTGGATATACCATATTTATCGGCGTATAACACGCACCTTCACTTTAAGAGGGGAGTTTCAGGAAAAAACTAATTTTAAATCTAGAACTGTGAAGCAAAATAAGGGTAAGTGCCTATCAGTGCCCATCTTCAGCCCCACCACTGCCAAGAATGCAACAGCCCCACCACTGCCATGAATGCAGCAGCCCCACCATTGCCATCAGTGCAGCCTGATCCATGCCCATCTGCAGCCTCGGAGGAGACAGGGAGGGGGGGGGGGGGGGTGGCGCCAACAGATTACATTCAGGAGAAACTGTTTCTTTATTGTACATCACGGGACACAGAAGCTATAGTAATTACTATCTGGGTTAGAAGCCACCTATAGATGAATGGACACTGGCACACCCAAAGACAGGAAGTCCCCCTCTATATAACCCCTCCCATACAGGAAGTACCTCCGTTTTTTCGCCAGTGTCTTCAAGGTGATGGTCATGGTGGATTAGTGCTCTATGCTATTATTTTGGTCCCAGTGGAAGGTCCTGTCAGGATCAAGGGGCTATGCATTTGGATCCATTCGATGTGGCAAAGAAGGCCAAGATAAATGGTTCCCGAGCCTCGAGGAAGAAATGAGGTTTTGCCTGTAATGCACCTCTTTGGGCACTGAACCCTGGGATCCGGACCCTTGGACAGACAAAGAAGCCAAAGCCTGTCCCGTCAGGGTGCTGTACAGGTCCAAGGGTGTGGACCCCAAAGTTCAAGGGGGACCCTGTCCTTGATGGTCCACTAGAGACCTGACCCGCTGTGATGGATGAAGATTGGATCTGGCGGAGATATTTCAGCAATATCCTGCGGCGGGAGTGGTAAGTTTGAAAAAAGAAAGGCCAAAAAGGAACACACATGGTTCACTGTAAAGGTTTTTTAGTAGCCCTATGTCTTGCCTGTATTTCACCACTAGAGGGTAGTGGGATGTTATTCACATACCTGAGTGTTCTCTGGCATTAAGGAATGCTTTTTTTTTCTTTAGGCTCCCCTGCGGCTCCCCGTTTGGGGAGGCGGGCAGCATCGCGGTGTCCATCTCGGCTGACACTGCTCCTCTACTGCCATGTCATCCTCTCGCCCCGCACAAATTTGCTCCTGGTGCGAGCGGCTGCTTCATCTGATGTGCACGTGCGAGGGAGCAAGCTCTAATAAGGGTTGCAGAGGAGCAGAGGATGCGGGGGGCATGGCCTAGAACGCGGCTGACGTGCACGTAGCACATGGCACAGGCGCAGCTCGGTGGGTATAAAGTTTCTTTCGGGTGAAAGTTCAGTGGCTGCTGGATGGACACAGAGCAAGCTGCTGCTAGGGGCACATACACACTGTGAGGGTATGGATACAGGCATTTAAAGACGCGGCTGCTGGTTGAGCTGTGATAGCAGCAATATAGCTGGACTACAGCTCAGCAGTGGATTGGGTACATATATATTGTGAATACCTCAAATTTTTTTGCTTAAAGCAATGTCTTCCTAAAAGAAGGATGTGTGGAACACAGCAGGAAGGGGCACACGGGTACCGCTGTCGGCGTCTGAGGATCCTAGTCATGCTTCCGTAGTGCTGTCCTCCCCTCAGAGGCGACTGGCCAATTTGAGCCATTACGGCTGTCAGGCATAGTGGCTACTTCCAATGCTTCAGCCTCAACATACGTCACTAAGGACAATTTGACATCAGCATTAGCTGTTTTGGAAGGCAAAATAGGAATCAATCTCTGAGGAGCCTTTTTCCGCTTCTCAATCCCAAAGAGTGTTAGTACAATTCCTAACGGAGTTGGTCTTAAATTGCCCCCAGTAGAGGTTTCTGAAGCCTCCTTTTGCTCTTTTTAGGTTCTTTGCGGCCTCTGCAGAGTTCTCATGCTTTCCCTTTGCCCCCGCTGCTGGAGCAGTTAGTATATGCAGACTGGGATCACCCGGATAGAGTTTTTATCCCTCCTAAAAGATTTTCACTTTTGTGTCCGATGAAGGAAAAATTCACAAAAAGATGGAGTATGCCAGCAGTTGATGCTGCTATTTCCTTTGTGAATAAAAGCATAACCTGTCCGGTAGACAATGCCCAGGTTTTTAAAGATCCGGCAGATAAAAAGCTGGAATCTTTACTTAGAGCTTCCTTTTCCATAGCTGGCTCAGCAGCACAACCTGCAGTAGCAGCTATAGGAATGTCAGTCCTTGAAGGACCGGTTTAAACGAATCATTTAGAGTGTTCCTGCTAAAGGGGAAGCTGCTCAAGAGTTGGCGGACCTACCGAGGGCCTTATGCTTTGCAGTTGATGCTCTTAAGGATTCTATTCAGCAAGTGTCACGCTTTGCACTCTTGCAAAATGCTGTTGGCAGGTTTTCCCTTTCATGGGCGGCATTTGTTCGGAGACTATTTGGATAAGTATATCCAAAACATTTCAGGTGGTAAGAGTGCACTTTTACCTGTTAAAAGAAAAAATAAGGGTCCTTTATTTAAGGTTTCTAGTTCTCTGGCACCAGGTACCTCAACCTCCAGGCAATTTCGACGGCCTCCACCGTCTGGTTCAAGAGGTAAGCCTCAAGGGCAAGGACAGGCACAGAAAAAGCCCTGGGTTCAGAGGCCTGCCAAACAAGGTCCTAAGGCCCCCTCATGAAGGGGCGCCCCTACTCATTCGGGTGGGGGTGAAGGCTTCTTCAGTTTTCAGAGGCCTGGAGAAAGGGGATCCAGGACAGATGGGTCGATTCCACTGTATCTCTAGTCTACAAACTAGAGTTCTGGGAGTTTCCACCATCTTGATTTCTAAAATCAAATGTTCCCAAGGACCTGTTAAAAAATCTTTATTCCAGGCACTAGACCGTTTGAGGTCACAAGGTGTAATTGTAGAAGTACCGACAGAAGAGTGGTTTGTGGGTTTCTATTAAAATCTTTTCACGGTTCCAAAACCGATTGGAGATGTGAGACCCATTCTAGATCTCAATCTTGAGTACAATCAAGGGTCAGATCTCGGCCTTAACTGTTTTTTTTTCAAAGACGAATTGCTTCGTATTCCTTGGGATTGGGCCTTTTTACAAGGGGTAGTTCATATAACGCCACCAGTTAGGCCGCCCTTGTGTCCCTGGGATTTAAATCTAGTCTTGGCTGCTTTGCAGCGACGGCCTTTTGAGCCTATTTTGCATATTCCTCTGATCCTTTTGACAAGGAAATGGGTTTTTTTGGTCGCAGTGACCTTTGCAAGAAGAGTGTCAGACTTGGCAGCTTTTTCTTATAAAGTGCCATATTTGATTATTCATCAGGACAAGATGGTGTTTCTGCCTAACGTAGTGTCCAGTTTTCACCTGAACCAAGATGTCACTCTGCCTTCCTTTTTTTCCAGAACCCTCATTCTGCGGAAGACAGATTGTTGCATTTTCTCGATGTGGTGAGAGCTGTCAGTCTATCTGAAAATGACAGCTCAGATGTGGAAGACCGACTCTTTGTGCTGCCAGAAGGGCCCAGGAAGGGGCAGGCAGCATCAAAATCGACTATTTTGCAGTGGATTCGCCAAGTTATAATTCAGGCTTATGGGTTGAAAAGAAGAGTCCCACCCTTTTAGGTGAGAGTTCACTCTACCAGGGGAGTGAGTGCCTCATGAGCAATGCGTCATCAAACCTCTATGGCTCAGATTTTCAAGGCCGCAACTTGGTCATCAGCGCATACATTTACTAAATTTTATCAAATGGATGTAACGGCGGCAGGAGGATGCTGCGTTTGGGCGCAGTGGGCTGTAAGCAGCAATATAGATCCTCACGTCTGATGGCGGTCTGCATTGTGTGTCTCCCTCCCTTCAGGGGCATTGCTTTGGGACGTCCCAGATAGTAATTACTATAGCTGCTCTGTGTCCCGTGATTTACGATAAAGAAAATAGGATTTTTCCTACAGCGTGATTTACGATAAGAGCCCTTGCACACTGGGGCGGTTTGCAGGCGCTATTGCGCTAATAATAGCGCCTGCAAACCGCCCCGAAAGTGCCACTGCTTTCATTCCAGTGTAAGCGATGCGCTGGCAGGACGGTAAAAAAAGTCCTGCCAGCAGCATCTTCGGAGCGGTGAAGGAGCGGTGTGTATACCGCTCCTGCCCATTGAAATCAATGGGACGGCGTGGCTATACCGCCGGCAAAGCGCCTCTGCAGAGGCGCTTTGCGGTGGTATTTAACCCTTTCTCGGCCGCTAGCGGGGGGTAAAACCGCCCCGCTAGCGGCCGCATACCGACGGTAAAACGCCGCTAATAATAGCGGCGTTTTACCGCCGACGCCACCCCCCGCACCAGTGTGCAAGGGCTCTAAAGAAAATAGGATTTTTCCTACAGCTTACCTGTAAAATCCTTTTCTTGGAGTACATCACCGGACACAGATGTCCCTCCCCTCTTCATTGGGATATTCATTTGCTACAAAACTGAGGTACTTCCTATATGGGAGGGGTTATCCCGTGATGTATTCCCAAGAAAAGGATTTCACAAGTAAGCTGTAGGAAAAATTCTATTTTTCTCGGCGGCCTCTTTAACCACTTGACAACTGGGCACTTAAACCCCCTTCCTAACCAGACCAATTTTCAGCTTTTGGTGCTCTCACATTTTGAATGACAATTACTCAGTCATGCAACACTGTATCTATATGAAATTTTTGTCCTTTTTTTCACACAAATAGAGCTTTCTTTTGGTGGTATTTAATCACCGCTGGGTTCTTTATTTTTTGTGCCGTAAAAGAAAAAAGACCGAAAAATCTGTAAAAAAAATACATTTTTCTTCATTTCTGTTATAATATTTTGCAAATTTAGTAATTTTTCTTCATATATTTTGGCCAAAATTTATACCGCTACATATCTTTGGTAAAAATAACCCAAATTTGTGGATATTATTTGGTCTTTTTGAAAGTTATAGAGTCCAAAAGCTATGGTGTGAATATCTGAAAATTGATCACACCTGAAGTACTGACGGCCTATCTCATTTCTTGAGACCCTAACATGCCAGAAAAGTACAAATACCCCCCAAATGACCCCTTTTTGGAAAGAAGACATTCCAAGGTATTTAGAAAGACGCATGGTGAGTTTTTTTGAAGTTGTCATTTTTTCCCACAATTCTTTGGAAAATCAAGGTTTTTTTTTTTACTTTTTTTTTTTTTTCCACAAAATTGTCATATTAGCAGGGTATTTCTCACAGACCGCATATGCATACCACAAATTACACCCCAAAACACATTCTGCTATTACTCCCGAGTACGGCGATACCACATGTGTGAGACTTTTACACAGCGTGGCCACATATAGAGGCCCAACATGCAGGGGAACACCTTCAGGCGTTCTGGAGCACCCAGGCCAATTCTGACATTTCTCTCCTACATGTAAAAATCATCATTTATTAGCTAGAAAATTACATAGAACCCCAAAACATTATATATGTTTTTTTAGCAAAGACCCTAGAGAATACAATGGCGGTCGTTGCAACTTTTTATCTCGCGTGGTATTTGCGCAGCAATTTTTTTAACGCGTTTTTTTTGGAAAAAAAAACAAAACAGTAAAGTTAGCCCAATGTTTTTGCATAATGTGAAAGATGAAGTTACGCGGAGTAAATAGATACCCAACATGTCACCCTTCAAAATTGCATGCGCTTGTGGAATGGCGCCAAACTTTGCTACTAAAAAATCCCCATAGGCGACGCTTTAAAATTTTTTACTGGTTACATGTTTTGAGTTACAGAGGAGGTCTAGGGCCAAAATTATTGCTCTCGCTCTACCGATCGCAGCGATACCTCACATGTGTGGTTTGAACACCGTTTTCATATGTGGGCGGGACTTACGTATGCGTTCGCTTCTGCACGCGAGCACACAGGGATAGGGGCGCTTTAAAATTTTTATTTTTTTTTTTTTATTGTTCATTTTACTTTATTTTAGTTTGATGCTTTTTTCCCAAAAAAAAAATTTTGACCACTTTTATTCCTATTACAAGGAATGTAAACATCCTTGTAATAGGAATATGGCATGACAGGTCCTCTTTACAGTGAGAGTCAATAAGACCCCACATCTCACCTCTAGGCTGGGAAGCCTGAAATTAAAAAAAAAAAAAAAAAAAACGATCCTGGCTTCGATCGTAGCTGTGAGTCGGTAGAAGCGCGGGAGGGGGGGACATCCCCTCTCGCCTCCCGTAAGAACGATCAAGCAGTGGAACAGCCGCTATGATCATTCTTATGGTGTAGGGAATCGCCGGCTGAAAAAGCTGATATCTGAATGATGCCTGTAGTTCCTGGCATCATTCAGATATCCCCGCACAAAGTCAAGGACGTTGTATGACGGCCGGCGGGCGGGAAGTGGTTAAAACGCATTTTTTTTTTTTTTTTTTTTTTTTTTTAACACAAAGTTGTCCATTTATACAATATTTCTAACACATAGCATGTACATAGCAAAAATGACAACCCAAAATAGATTCTCCTACTCCTCCTGAGTACGGCGATACCACATGTGTGAGACTTCCACAGCCTGGCCACATACAGAGGCCGAGTACAGCCGAGCATGGCTGGGTATGGCGGGGTATTGCGGAGTATGGCAGGGCTTTGCAGAGTATTGCAGAGTATTGTAGGGGTATTGCAGAGTATTGTGGGGGTATTGCAGAGTATTGTGGGGGTATTGCAGAGTATTGCACAGCAGAAGGGATGGCTGAGCATGGATGGATGGATGGCTGGATGTCTCTGTGCAGCGCTGTGGGCACTACACATCCAGCCCACAGCGCTGCAGCCATCCATCCATCTCCCTCTCCTCCACAGTGTACCGATCGGTACACAGGAGGGGAGGAGAGGAACCGGCGTCATCAGATGACGCCGGTCTGTTTACATGTGATCGCGCCGTCATTTGACGGCGCGATCACATGCTAAACGGCCGCGATCAGCGGCCATTTACCGGGATCCGTGATGCCAGAGGACCCGGCGGTCACGGATGTGCTCGGGTGCGCGCGAGAGGGGAATTCCGGGAGGACGTCATAGTATGTCCTCCCAGAGTTAAGCAACCGCCCTGCAGCCGTCATTCGGCTATGGGCCGGTTGTTAAGTGGTTAATACAAAGTCTCGCCTCCTTTGATGGACAGAACAGTCATCCAATGGCGGTGCAGGAGACCGGACTTCCTATTACAGAGGCCGCCACGTAAACAGGAAATACTCCTGTATGTACGGCACTCATTCTGCCCCCTTCCTGTCCCCTCTGAGGCAGCCAGAATATATCTTTTGTGGCTCCGGTTCTGGGAGATACGTTGGGGGCCACAAAAGATATACATGTCCAAATTACCGTTCGAAACCAGAACACGGGCCGGACTTTGGACATGCCTGCTCTAGGCAATCCGAGTGGACCTCCTGCCCACAGCCTCTTGGGACATGTCACAGGTCCCAGAAGACTGCAGGACCTTTCACAAAGTGCAGTGTGGCTTCCCACACTAAAGATGCCAGCGCCAGAGACCTGAAGACTAGTGAGGATGGTGCTGAATCCTTGGACAGGTAAGTGTCCTTTTATTAAAAGTAAGCAGCTACAGTATTATTTATTTTTTTGTTCCTAGGGTGAAGATCATTTTAAAGTGGGACTACACTTTCTCTGGGCAGCACAAACCAAAAATGCTATTTATTTCATCGGCACAGATCTGTGATCGCCCTGTCCTTTGGACAAAGCTGATCTCAGATCGGGGTAATGAGCCAATCACAGAGCACTTTACCATGTGACCAGCTGTGTCCATTTACAGCTGATAACAGTGTATGCAGTATTTGCTGGTTATCGGCATGCCTCTCCTCACACTGACAGCGTGTGAGGAGAGCTGATAACCGGCACATCCACACTGATAATCAGAGCACTGATCAGCAGTGTCCCGATAATCAGTGCAGCCCCAACAATGCCCACCAGTGCCTATCGGTTCAGCCTCATCAGCGCACATCAGTGAAGAAGAAAAATTACTTATTTTATAACAGAAACTAAGAACTTTTTTTTTTTTACAATTTTTTTTTTTTTTCATATGTTTAGCAAAAAATAAGCCCAGTGGGGATGAAATACCAGTAAAATAAAGCTCTATCTGTGTCAAAAAAAAAAAAAAAAATTATAATTTTGTTTGGGTTCAGCATTGCATGTCAGCGCAATTGAAAGATGAAAATTGGCCTGGCAGGAAGGGGGTGCAAGTGGTTAATATTCAAAGCAAATGCCCCCCCATCCATGTCTCTGTTTTATTTTGTTGAGAAATCACTTTGCAAAACACCCCCCTAGCATTTCTGGCCTTGGCTATCTTGAGTAAGGGCAAATGATTATTGTAGAATTTACTTCCTGGCATCCACCTGCCTTTAGCTCCCCTACTCCTGGGATGTATGGCATCATTTGCCTAGGCCTGGAAAGACAGGAAGTAATTAAAGAAATGTTAAAAAAAAAAAAAGTGCCAGTTCACACCACATGCAGTCCAGTGCATTTTTTTTATGCATCAAAAATGCATGGAAAGTAGGGTATATGGTTTTCAATTGCATAGTTCACACCAGTGCTTGCAGTTTCAGTACTTTCCAGTTCCAGAAAAAAAAAAGTAGAACATGCTGCATTTTTCCTGCACTGGACTGTACTGGAACGCTGTAAAACGCATCAAGAATGCACCTAAATGCACCAAAAACGCACTGCAACACACTTATCCTTTATTTAAGGTTAAGAAAAGAGGGGGGGTAAAAAGCACTGGACTGCATCTAATACGCATCAAAAATGCACCGGAATGCTTCAAAAACGCGCATGCAGAAAAGCACCTGGAACGCATCCGGACTGCGTTTCTATGATGTGAACTGGCCCTAATATATGATATACTTTCCTATCCATTTACTAATGCTATCAATCTGTTGATTGACAGATCCACTAAAAAGCTGAACCCCAACCAAACAATTGAATTTAGCTGAGAAAGAAACACCTCCAATACATTTATGTTATTAAAATCATGAAATGTATTTATATATACAGATTAAATAGGTATCTGAATCTGCTGTTATTAGCTTACTGTAAGCCCCATGCACAGCAGCCTTTGGAGTAGATAAGGAAGGGCAGATGAGCAAGGCCTGGTCTGGCCCAAATGTTCTATATCACACCTGCATGTTATGATTTTTTTCTAGGAAATGCCTTTCATACCCTTTTCTTTAAAGTAAAATTGCTGCTTTCTGCCCTCCCTCTTCAATGCTCCGTTTTGGCATAGCTAAGTAACAGCCACAGCCCTCAATACAAGCAGAGAAGGGGAGAGGGCTGGGGTGGGTGGTTGACCCAAGAGGGATAAACATAGGGGTGGATTTACTAAAGATAAAAAGACTGTGCACTCTGCAAGGAGCTTAGTAAATTAGGAAAAGTTTTGCTGACATCCACTATCCAAACATGTGCAAGCAATATTGCTATTTTATTTATTTTTTTACTTGCCTGTGATTGGGTATTCTTTGCAAAGTGAAACTTTACCTTGATTACCTATGTCTGAAGCAGCTGCACTTGCAAAGTGCATAGTCTATTTGCAAGTAAATCAACCCCATAGAGTCCACTGGGTTAGAGTTTGGTTTATATTGGCCTGCACAGGTATATTTAGACACCCCGCACAACTGCTGTAAGTGCAGGTAGGACTATTAATGTAGCAGATGTTATGTTCTGAGACTCTTTGTTTTGTGACACAGATGACAAGGCCCCGGTGACGGACACCAACATCCCCTCTCACCTGGAGCAAATGCTGGACATTCTGGTGCAGGAGGAGAATGAGCGGGAATCAGGGGAGACCGGGCCATGCATGGAGTATTTATTACATCACAAAGTCCTGGAGACCCTCTACACGCTGGGGAAAGCTGACGTGAGTTTGATTCAGAATATTCTACCCATGCAGTCTGCTCTATGCATAGCAGACCTATAGATATACAGCTTATTTTTGTGAGATAACAGAAAATGTGCAGCACAGGTTCCCTTTGGTGACCTGCTGACAACGAACTGCAGTATGACTTTGGTTTGCTGCGCCCTGGTGTGATGCAGGCTATTGCAAGTAACTCACTACAGACACACCGAGGGGAAGACCAAAACCCCTTTTAGCTTTATTTTCTCTCTGTCCCCACTGGGGATTTTCTCTCTCTGCTTCTCATCAGACAGGAAATGAGTGAACAAAGTTTTTGACCCTTCTTCAGGCTTTCAGGGTTTGTTTGATCTCCAGCCTTCCCTTCAGTCTTGAAGAGTTGTACAGGCTTCTCTCCTAGACTGAAATTGCTTACTTTGATTTCACTGCAAACTGTGAGCTTCTCACCATGTGCATTAGAAGCTGCAGCAAGTCAGATAGAGTCCGCCTCATTTCCTGGCTGGAGGATGTCCTGCATCGTATAGCTTTTTACTCCCCAGCATGTCCGTCTCATTCATTTGATTTCAGTTCTTTCAATCATGGAGGCCCAGCATCACATGTGGGGGTTACTCATGGTGGTCTTTATGCAAATACAGCCTATCTAGGAACACCCACTCTTAGGCCCCTTTCACACTGGGGAAGTTTTCAAGCGCTATTGCGCTAAAAATAGCGCCTGCAAACCGACCCGAAACAGCCGTTGCTGTCTCTCCAGTGTGAAAGCCCCGAGGGCTTTCACACTGGAGCGGTGCGCTAGCAGAACGGGAAAAAAAGTCCTGCTAGCAGCATCTTCGGAGCGGTGTAGACACCGCTCCTTCACCGCTCCTGCCCATTGAAATCAATAGGACAGCGGGCTATACCGCCGGCAAAGCGCCTCTGCAGAGGTGCTTTGTGGTGGTTTTGAACCCTTTCTCGGCCGCTGGCGGGGGGGTAAAACCGCTCCCGCTAGCAGCCGAATACCGACAGTAAAGCGCCGCTAACAATAGCGGCGCTTTACCGCCGACGCTGCCCCCGCCCCAGTGTGAAAGGGGCTTTAGAGACTGACATCCACACATCACAACATTTTTATATTTGCATAACTCCTATTTGCATCAGGATTGATTGCTCTTAAGGGGTGTACTGTACATGGAGCTATGTACAGCACTCTGCTGGCCCCTCCCATCAGCCATGACATTTGAGAAGCACAAAGACCCAGTGATGATATCACTGGGTCTAAAATAAGGTATGTAATGAAAATAGGTTTTATTTTTAAAGGATAAGTGCACTTATCAGTTTGGCTCCTTTGCCCTGACCTAACTGAACCCACCTTCCCCCACCGTTGATGCATACTCCCACAATCCAATGCTTGCAGCCTCTAGGGTTTGTTTACATCCTGGCCACACCTGAACTTTATAGCCCAATTGACCTCTATGGGGTTGTCTTCTTTTGTCCCTCGCCTCAGGACACAACCTGATAGAAGTCTAGGGGCCTGTAATACTCGGGCGTGGCAAAGATGGTAACCAAAACCAGTTAGATTGAGGTAGCTATGCATCTTTAGAGGGAGGGGGGAGGTTAGGTAAGGTCAGCACAATGGGGCAAAAAGAACAAGTGCTCTCTTTTTTTTTTTTTCAGTGTTTTTGTTAAGCCCCGTGCACATGGACCAAATGCCAGGCGACATCAGTTAGTTCAATAAAAATTGTCTGACTTTCAAGCTATATCAGTAGGGGAAAGTTATTGTAACTGGAGCAGATGGTATTTGGGGCAGCTGCGTGTGGCGACCAATTGGCTTCTGGCTTCATCTAGTTCAGTTAAGGTTCAAAAATGAAAGATAGAATCTGATTGGCTGCCATGCACGGCTGCTCCAGAGTCTAGCCACTCGGGTTTTGATAAATTCCCCTCAACGTGTTCAATCGGGGGCCTAATTGCATGTGTTTTTATTTCTTTCCCCAGTGTAACCTGATTGGGTGGCAATTTTGTACAACTGTTGCATGTAATTGTTCATGTTAAAAGATCCCCCAAAGACATCACAGCGGGTTGGCTTGGTGGAAATAAGCCCATACAGGCTGCCAAATGTATTAGATTATTTGTATAAAAAGCCAAAGTGCCTTTAGTACAAAACAAACCAAAGATATTTTTCACTGTTTTCATTGTACGTTTCTGAATGTGTTGTGTAAATGTTTAAGCAGCTGTAAAGGAATGAAAACCCTAAAAAAACAAAAACAAACGTCCGACATTCGGCCGTGTGTATACCAACGGCTGAGAGTTCTGATCG
This sequence comes from Aquarana catesbeiana, assembly GCF_042186555.1. Lineage (NCBI taxonomy): Eukaryota > Metazoa > Chordata > Amphibia > Anura > Ranidae > Aquarana > Aquarana catesbeiana. The sequence continues at coordinate 52,079,698 of NC_133331.1, read as the reverse complement.
GAGTGTTCTGGCCGGGAGGGGGGGCATCCCACCGTCTAAACACAACAGCTCAGCAGGGTAGATCTGGGTAGATCGCTGGGCTCACCGGAAAAAAAACTGTGTGTACCAGGCTTAGAATTATATTCCATAAATTTAAACTTTACGCAATTAAGGAAAGCTTTCAGATGTTAGAATGTGTAAACTAAAGATGCACAGTCATCCAAAAATAAGTACGTAACAATATATTGTATTGTCCAATATGCTGACATTTAAAAAAATAGAACATACTCAGCAACAGTTTTTCCCGCAGTTTGAAAATATCCATCTCTATAAAATTTGACTGACCATAAAGGAAGAAAGAAAAAAGCATTGGAAAGATAGGAATGTGAGACCTGGAAACCTCTAAGTGCACTATTTGCTAAAGTGGTCTTTTACTTTAAAATTGTGTTGGCATGTTCTTGAGGAGGAAAGCAGAAAGGCCAAATATAAGCAGATTAAAGGATAAGTTCACTTTTTCTAAAAAAAAAAAAAAAATGCACATTTTTATGCAGGTAAAAAAAAAAAATTGCATTTTTTTTTTGGAGCCTGTAAAACATTGCCCCAGACAGCAGATCGTTGATGCCATGCAGGTCTCCTTGAGATCAGTCAGTGTATCTGTGTGTTTACATCCCATATGGGCACGCAGATAAAATCTGACAGGAAGAAATCCATGAACTACCCCAGCATAGTTGTAGTGCATTGAGAACTACAAGCCGACAACTGCAAAGGATGTCGGGGATTGTAGTTCATTCATATATAGAGCTGTGTGAATGAATGACGTGGCCATGTGGGCGGAGCCCCACACAGGCCGCACTGATTTTAAAAAGTGACAGCTAGTACGGGAAGGATTGGGCAGTGGCTGCAGCATTGGGAACATGTTACGAGTTTCAACCTAAAAACAGGTGGAACATGTAACATGTTCCCAAAGGTGAACTTATCCGTTAAGCTTTAAGGGCCGGTTCCCACTGGTGGGATGTCTGAGATCAGATGGGATTCGTACCGCACTGCAGTGCAAATCGCATGCAATCTCTGTGTGATGCGATTTTAGCCATACAGATAGTATGGCTGAATTTGTGTCAAACTCGCACAGGACCCGTTTTTTGGTCTGCAGCAGAATCTGATCACATGGGTGTTCACACCCATGCGATCCGATTCCTGTCCGAGTTTGCAGATCGCGCTGCGATCTGCAAACTGATTTGGGGGTGTCATTAACTTTTAACTGACACTCCCAGCACTTTGCATAGGGCAGTATGAACTGCTGCCGGGAGACATGCGATGCGGGAACCCGCAGTGGATTCGCAGGGTTCCCGCATGGCAGCAGTGTGAACCGGCCCTTGGTGTTGAAGCTAAAGTAAGGATAATGGCTTTAAAATCCATCAATAGCCACTCCACTATTCCTGTCCTGGCCAATTCCATTCCCAATTGCTCTTCCTGTTCAGTTTTTAGGACAGAGTTCAGTCCTGTCTGCACTGTTAATAGGAAAAATTAACATGACGGTCAGGTTAGGCTAAGGACAGGTATCAGAGGACAGTTGGATGTTTTATTATTATTATACAGGATTTATATAGCGCCAACAGTTTACGCAGCACTTTACAATATAATGTTTAGTACAATCCTGAAGGTCCAGCTTTAGTCATAATGTGAATATTTGGGTCAAATGAGAATTTCCTGTAAAGTGGGAGGTAAGAGCTTGTAAACACCCGCAATTTGTAAAGGAGTAATGACTGGATATGGTTGTCTAACATGTCCTGGGTATTTCCCAACATCTGTCAGAATAGTGAACCTGTCAGATTAGCTAACGGAAGTGATGTTCTGTCAGCTGCGCATGCATTCCACTGCTACCAGGTTTGCTAATCTGACAAAACACCTGCAGTCAGAAGAAGGCAGCAGCGGACATCTTACTACACCCAGCTACATCTTGAATTTCGGAGTAATTTTAGCAATAAAGTGAGCGTATATAAATACAGTATATTGACATGCGTGATGCTGTTTTGATCTTACATTTTGAAAGAAGCTGGATACCAGCAGTAGGAAGGTGGCGGAGGCCGTGTTGGTACACCCTGCACTGCTCTGCGCTAAACCTTTAAACATCCAAACGGCATCACAGATGTCAATATACTATATTTATTTATTTATTTATATACGCTCACAATGCATGCGCAGCTGACAGAAAGTCACTTCCATTAGATAATCTGGCGGGTTCGCTATTCTGACAGAGCACCAGGGTGTCTGCAAGTTTCCTGTAGACATGAGAATGTTGCCCAATCCAACCACACAGAATCTGCCTGCCGGGGAAATCCTCTCACATCTCCTTTATACTTTCAATTCAGTCATCAAATCCCTTTGAGCAGCAGAAAAGTTTGCAGCATATCATTATTTTGCTATTTCAGATAGTTTTAGAAGAATATTTATTTGTAAAGTGTAAGTAAAGATTATACTGCTAGTTGAATGACTTATCAGCACAGATGCAGAAATCCTCTTTATTGTGACAGGAAGGTCTGCAATCATTATTATACGGTCTGTCAGATTGTTATCGGAGAACAAAAATTTCTTTGCGCTTAGAGAAAGAGAGGCTTGTGTTGCCTGGAACTGTTTGAATCAGTTTTAAAAAACACAGATTTCATTTCCTGAAAGTTAAGCAATAACAGTGGAGATTTCCTTTCATTGTACAGAGTAAGCAGAAAATAAAACAATGCAGAATCAAAGATAAGAATTCTCATATCGTACGTTGTATGTTTTTGTTTTGTGTAACGTGCCGCTTTTTTTTCTGCCAGTGTCCACCGGGCATGAAACAGCAAGTCCTAATGTTCTACACTAAGCTCCTCGGGAGGATTAAACAACCTTTGCTGCCGCATATTAATGTCCACCGACCAGTACAGGTACATCCAGCAACTCCAACACCTTGTGTTTATCAGTGTACTCGACACCACAGAGCCTGTCACATCAGTTTGCACCAGAGGAGCTTACACTCCAATGTCCACACCACAGTCAACACGCTATTATTATTATTATACATTTATATAGCTCTAACATATTCCACCATGCTGTGCAGAGAACGCTGAACCAGTTACATCAGTCTTTGAACCAGAGGAGCTTATACCCTACCACAATTGCACACTATTATTATTATTCTTTTATATATAGTTCTGACATATTCCATGGTGCTGTACAGAGAAGATTGCGCAACAGCAGTCTACACCAGAGGAGCTTGCACTCTAATGCCCTACCACAGGCAAACATTTTTATAATGATTATAATACATTTATATAGTTCTGACATTATTCCGCAGTGCTGTACAGAGAATCCTTAGCTATTTAGATTAGTCTCTGCACTAGAGGCGCTTACACTCAAATGTCCCACCACAGTTACACACTGTTATACATTTTTATAGCTCTAACATATTCTACGATGCTGCACAAAGAACGCTGATCTAGTTGCATAAGCCTTTGAACCAGAGGAACTTACACTCTAGTGCCCCTATACAGGCAATCCTTTTTATAATTCTTATAATACAATTATATAGCTCTGACATATTCTGCAGTGCTGTACAGAGAATCATGAGCCATTCACATCAGTCTTTGCACCAGAGGAGCTTACACTTTAATGTCCTATCACAGTCACACACTGTTATACATTTTTATAGCTCTGGCATATGCCACAGTTCTGTACAAAGAACACAGGGAGTCGCAACATCTCTACACCAGAGGAGCTTGCACTTACCCACCACAGTCATACACATATACATTTCGGTAGCTCAGACATATTCCACTATGGAGTACAGATAGCTTTTACCTGTTTGTTAGCATCTTAATTTTACTGTTATATCGGACCATTTAGACTTTGACATCAGGTGTATTTTCTCTCTGTAGAAGCTGATCCGTCTGTGCGGAGAGGTGTTGGCCAATCCAACAGAGAACGAAGAGATCCAGTTCTTGTGTATTGTGTGCGCCAAACTAAAACAAGACCCATATCTGGTCAACTTCTTCCTGGAGGTCAGTTCCAGTGTCACCTGTACCATTATTTCTAATATTTGTTGAACTATGAACTGTCTAAAGTGCACTAAATGGTTCATTAACAACGTTATGTCATTGTAGGGTGCATAAGGTCCATACAGTAATATCTCAGCAGAAACATGACGTGTTACATAACCCCCTATGCTTTTCTATTCCATTCTAACAGTCATGCGAGAGCTCTGGCCCTGTTTTTTTACCTTAGGGCAACATTGACTTATGGCATGTTCTCTTAGGTTCCACCATGTGTTTTTCTCTTCAGCTTTCTTTGCTTCTAAGGCCCAAGTAAGCCTGGGAGGAAGGAAGTTGCTGGAAGTACTGCCAAGCAGTGTCAAATTTTTCTATAGGCTGACAACTCATGGACATTATAGAAAACATCAGCATGACCAGATAGGATTGTAGTCCAAGGGGAGGGTGTGACAACATCACTGCAATTTCAGCCACGGCCTTGCAGCTTGTTGGACCTCTCCAGGATATGACATTTACTCAAACGTGACAGGATCAGGACATTTTTCCTGTATGCTATGCGCTGCGCTGTACATCTCAATGCATTAAGATAGCTGGAGTTCAGCCAGTGGACATGTAGCTGCTTCCGCTCTCCTTCACCATCAGTGTTTCTGACCTGGGAGAAGGGTTAATATTTGCCCAGAGATGGGATTTCAGTTCATCACATAAAACCAGCTTGTTTCAGGGGAAGGGTCTACCACGTCTTAAAGTAGAGCTATAGGCAATACTTTTTTCCCATTTTGGATAGAGTAAAGGAGGGTTATAACCACTGTCATTATGTTTTTTCTTTTTGTACCATCAGTGTCCCATTGGAAAGATTTCCCTTCGCTTCCTGTCCCATAGCCAAAACAGGGAGTAAGAGGAAATCCCTGGGAATTCCTTGGGGCCCCTCAGGTCACCATTGAAAGATTTCCCCAAAATGTGGGATTTTCTTTAACTTTCAGATTTAATGATAATGGTAAACGGGACAAATAGAGAGGATGAATCTCCCTAATGGACACATAGACAGCAATAAAAACCTAATAAGTGTTCTAATCCATCTCCACTCTATCCAAAGCTAATAAAATAATCTTGCTTTTAGTTATACTTTTGAATGTAGAAGTCAACAAGATAAAAAAAATGACAGTTCATGTACAGTTAATGATATTAATTAAAAATGGTGTCTTATCTGGTAAAAACTTCTAAATTTGTCTTCATTAAGTATATATAGTTTTTAAGTTTTGTTAGTTTAGTTATATAACATATAATTAGCTCACATAATATGATGCATGTAATCGTAAAGTTTATATAATTAATACCAATGGGTAAAAAGTGCAGATTACCAACTTTGAACAAATAATTGGTTTTTGAGAAAAATGTTTGGGGGGGGTTTAGCAGGGGTGAGGTGGGGGGCAGTAAGCAGAAGTTGGGGTGGGGTAATCAGAGGGGAGGCGAGACAAAGGAACTACCAAGTACGATGAACGTTTGTAGTAGGCGCTCCTAACATCTGTTTATTGTATTCTGAATGTTTTTCAGAATAAGGTGAAGCCCCTTCCAACAGTTGGATCTTCAAACAGCCTCGGAGGACTTGTTGGGGGTGGCATTGTGGAAGTACCTGCTAATGACACAGGGCAGTCTCCTCCACTCGACCCCAGTGTTGGAGCAGAGGCAGATGGGATTCAGAATGTACCAGCAGCCCCTGCCAGTGTTAGCTCTACAGATGACGTGGCTGAAAGCGGAGTATCAGCCAAACATGTACAGCAGGACTATAACCTGGTGAATTCCTTACTCAACCTGACCAAGAGCCCGGTGAGTGATAAAACCCACTGAGAGTATTTCCAGAGCCTCGGAGAACATGGTGTTTTATATGCTGTGCGCTCTCATCCCCCAGGACGGCCGGATTGCGGTGAAAGCCTGCGAGGGCCTCATGTTGTTGGTGAGCCTGCCGGAAGCGGCTGCCGCCCAGTGCCTTACACAGAACACCAGTTTATGTGAGCTGCTCACCAACCGGCTGACCTCCTTATACCGTGCTCTGCCTCAGTCTATCGACCCTCTGGATATTGAGACTGTGGAGGGGATTAACTGGGGGTAAAGATGTGCTTTTCTCTACTATTATTTTATTGTGGGCACAGAGGCAGATTGTTGTTTTTTTTTACTTTCCTCTATCTCCATTTTCCTCCTTTTCCCTATCTTTTTTTATGGGAACCTCCCTGTCAGGATCTGAAACCAGGGTTTCTACTGTGTCTTGCTGTGGCTCTTCCTACTAAGCCACCTGAAGATCTGGATAGTTCATTGCTTGATCTCTTGGTCAATCTTTATTGATACCCAGTTTCTTGCGGAGTCTTAAATTTCTAGCCCCTCCCCTGAAATTATTATATTATTATTATTATTATTATAAAGCATTTATATAGCGCCAATAATGTGCGCAGTGCTTTACAACATGAGGGCTGATAGAACAGTTAAAATACAAATTCAATACTGGAGGAAATAGCCCTGTTCGTTAGAGTTTACAATCTAAAATCCCTATGTAAGCCATGCCTCTATACTTTGGTAGATCATTCTGTCACGATGTGGGATCAGCCTCTGAGTCAAGTAGCTGAAGCAACAGACAAATTCTTGGTTATAAAGAGCCAGGTTCAATACACAAGTAGAGGTAGCTGTATGTGGGCAAGGCAGAAGCACATTCAGAGATCAAGCCAAAGTCATTAGCCAGAGATTAGCCGGATTTGACATGTAGAACGATGAAAAGTAATCAGTAAATCAGCAGCCAAAGTTCAGGAATTATATAGCCATAAATAAAAATGCAGTGTACCACTAGCAACAAAGAACAAGATACTCGCATAAGCACAGTAATTTGGCACATGAGACATGCAGAGGTATGACTTCATTAGTTCAGAGTTTAGCAAGACATTCGATATTGAAGACTGACCAAGAGATTAGGCACAACAATCTATGCAAGAGCTTCAGATGGCTGAATAGGAAGAGCCATTGCCTGGCACAGCAAAAACCCTGGCCTTGGATCTTGGCACTCCCTCTCTCCAATATTTTATATATATATATATATATATATATATATATATATTGATAAGAAACGTCTGGATCTAAGCTGCACACGCCGCAGAAAGAAAACTGCAACAATGTGTTCAACAAACTGATCTCTAATTGTATTGTAGCTCCAAATGATTCTCACTGATCACTTAATTGTTAGTGACCTTGTGAAAAGAATGTTCACACGGGTCCATCAGCTTCAAAAGATTTACACCACTTCACCTTGCAGTCTAGCTCTTTTTGCGATAAAATACAAAAGAAGAGAGAACAGTGCACCAGCATAGTGTTGAAACATCCAGATAAAAAAAAGTGTATAAAACCTTCTACATAGGGCATATAGGCAGACGGTTCTGACTCTTGATGCAGCCGCTCATGGTCATCAGTGCTAAGAACAGGCAGGGTAAGGATCCTGGGCCTGAGGCTTAAGTCACCTCTCATGAACTTTTGTTGGCTATTCTCATGGTGGAGGTTGTCAGAAGGCTCCACACTGCCCCTTTGTCTATCAGTGGCAACAGTCACTGGTGACATGTTTTGGTGACATTCCCCTTAAGCTCAGATTGTCCTATATACTTGGTTTTATACATGTGAGTGCAATGTGATTGGACAGTACAGGAGAAGTAGCAGGCTGATGAGCAGATTTCTCTCTCACTCTGATTTCTCCTATCAGCATGTTCTTTATTAGCACATGAGCACTGCAGCACAACAAACTGACTCCATGCTTACACTGATAATTGGGGTGGGGAAGGAAGTGGTGTGAGCTAATGGAGCCAGAAATTAGAATGTCGGTCCCATTGGAACACAGATTCACCTGTTGCAGGAAGCACTGTGGATATGTTTCCTGCTGGGTATGTCAGTTGTGGATGGTGCTGGTCTATGCTGGCTGCAGTGATCATCAGTTGATGGTTGGCTGTTTCTGCAACAGGTTTAAAGTATAACTAAAGGCAAAAAGTTTTTTAGTTTTGGATAAAATGGAGATAGATTAGAACACCTCTCGGTTCAGATTGCTGTCTGCGCACTCGTTAAAGTGGAGCTTCACCCAAGAAGGGACATTCTGCCTATTTGCACCCTGGTTTTGACAGGTACCCGCTCCTACTTCTGGCTCAGATCGCTGCGGCGGGCTGAGCAGGAATTTTGCTCCCCCCCCCCCACAGTCTTCTAGGACACATCACAGATCCCAGAAGACTACAGAGCCATTTACAAGGGGCAGCGTGACTCACGCATGCACAGTAGGAAACCGGCTATGAAGTAAGGAAACTTCGGACTTCCCTTACTTCAGATGGCTGCGCCTACACCAAAAGCCGATTAAACAATTGGCTCGGGTGAGAACATCGCTGGATCCCTGGACAGGCAAGTGTCCTTATGCTAAAAGTCAGCAGCTACAGTATTTGTAGCTGCTTACCTTTAATTTTTTTGAGGGAGGCTGGAGCTCCACTGTAAACAGATTCACCCCCTCTACTTGTCCTGTTTACTATTATCATTGAAAGTGAACGTAAAAGATCGGAGTGGGAGAAAAGCTGTTCAATTGGATATCTGCAGCGTACTCAAATCCATCAGCCAGAGTCAGGGCTAATGGTGTTGTCTCAGATTCTTTCCCAATATCAAATGGAACCAGACAGGGGTGCCCACTATCACCCTTGCTATTTGCTATATCACTAGAACCCTTCCTATGCCACGTGAGACTAAACCCAGATATCAAGGGGATTACACTACGGGACACCCAACATAAAGTGTCTGCATATGCAGATGATTTGATGTTCTCCATCACTAACCCAGCCATTTCCCTCCCAAACTTAATGAAAGAGTTCGAGATCTACGGACATCTTTCCAACCTAAGAATAAATTTTAACAAATCCGAAGCCATGGGAATAGGGATTCCACAAACCCAACTCGCACACTTTCAACATACCTTCCATTTCAAATGGACAGACAAAGCCCTGAAGTACCTAGGCACTTATATCCCTCCAAAACTCTCCCAGATTTTCAAACTCAACTTTCCACCCTTATTAAAAAATGTCCAAACGCTGCTCCACAGCTGGAAAAATGGCCTACACTCGTGGTTTGGACGCTGCAATATACTAAAAATGATGGTGCTGCCTAAATTCTTGTATCTACTACAAGCTTTACCTATTCACATACCCGCAAACTATTTCAGACAGGCACATTCACTATTTACAACCTTTTTATGGGCTGGGAAAAAGCCACGCCTCCCGAGAAAGACACTTTCACTACAAAAACAACACGGCGGTATGGCCATGCCAGAGATTAAAACATACTACCAAGCAGTACACCTGAGTAGACTAGTCGACTGGTGCAGGCACCAGGAAACAAAACTTTGGCCCCAAATAGAACAATCACAATCTGACATCCCACTGAATAGAGCCCCATGGAACGGCTCCACACTCCCTACACGAATACGATCTCACCCGTTAATTGGACCCACAACGAGCATCTGTACACGCCTAATATCACAAACATCTCTCTCTACTAAAAATTCATTATTGCGACCTATATTAGGCAACCCACAATTCACTCCAGGTATAATAGATCCTACATTCCGCACACTCAGAAACTCAGGGATGTACCAAGCTTCCCATTACAGCAATGGTGGAAGGTGGGCAACGCTGGCCGAACTATCAGACCCGAATGGTATACACCGACTGGACTTCCTGAGGGCAAGCCAGCTCGCACACTTCCTTAGCAGTTTGACCCCCCCAACTGTAACTGACCCTCCCCACACTACCTTTGAAGAAATTTGTATGGAAAGCGGTGTGTTACCGCACACGTTGTCTCTGACCTATAACATTATCATCACACCTCCTGAAGACTACCAACACCCCAGTTTTGACAAATGGGAAACGGACCTGAACTGCCACCTCACCCCACAAAAAAGAACACACATACTTCACTTCACCCATAAATCATCCATATGCACCAGATTCCAAGAAACCAATTACAAAATCTTTATGAGATGGTACAGAACACCGGCAATATTACAAAAAATTTTTCCCGAGACATCGAAACTATGCTGGAGATGTCAGCAGAGCACAGGCACACTAATACATATATTCTGGTCATGTCCACGTATAAGGCCTTTCTGGGGAAGGGTCCGGGAGATAATACAGAAATTCACTGATCGTAATGTCCCCGATGAACCGGCGTACTTCCTCCACCACGCCACCGATACACCTGCTCGGGTATACAAAAAATCAATTGTTCGACACCTACTAGATGCGGCTAAAATTTGCATCCCCCTCAAATGGAAATCCCCCGAGCCGCCCTCTATCGCCACCTGGCTTAAAAAGGTAGACGAAATTAGCACATTGGAAGATCTGATCCTCACAAGTCAGAACAGAGGTGAGACATACTCCAAAACTTGGCAGCTGTGGAACATATTTAAATACTCAGCAGGACAGGCCCTCCAGAGAGAAGAAACAGATATCTAGCCCATACCTGAAACTTATAGGCAGCTAAGTGATAGATTGGAAAGTAAATTTCACGGGACACTGTGAAGTCCCCTTGCTCGCAGACTCCTCCCTCCCCAACCCCCCCGCCCCCCCCCCCCTCCACTTTTCTCTTTTCTCTTCTTTCTTCTATACACTCTCTCTCCTATCTTAGCTCTACTGATCTATAGAAAATAAAAACAAGGAAGGGAACGGGGCACACAGAGGAACCATCAACAGACCCCACATTACTAACGCCATTGGACGAGCACACCATGACAATACCATGACCCGAAGACAATAAAGAGCAACCTTGTTCTACATCACTTTAAGAGATCTTACACAGTTATAACCTCTGAAATATGTCAATCTCACACGGCACCATAACACAAGAGGTTTCTAAAATAAGTGGGAGAAAATCTACAATATAAGACCTATGTCAATGCTCATACTGTATTGTTACAATGTTAAATACCGATGTATCGGTCCCTGTGGACCTGTTTTCTTTGATAAATAAAAAATTAAAAAAAAAAAAAAAAAAAAAGAAAGTGAACGTAAAAGAAAATCACAAATTTTGTGTCGTCTCCAAAAAAGTAATAGTGGGGGAGTCTTCCAATGGGGACACTAGTTTTGGTGACCTGGGGGTCCCCAGGGAATTCTCTTCCTCTGCAGGGATTTCCTTTCACTTCCATTTTGGCTATGGGACAGGAAGAGAAGCAAAATCTCTGCACCGATGGTGGAAAAAAATCTGATAGGGGTTATAACCCTATAACCTATTCTATTTAAAATGGAAAAAAAAAAAGTTTTGCCTATAGTTCTACTTTAAATATTGTGTACACTGACCATTCTCTTCTCTCCCCTCCCCAGCCTAGATTCATAATGTTAAGGAAGATGCTTCAGCCTTTCCAGGGAAGAGAGCGCTCATCTCCTTCTTGTCCTGGTTCGACTATTGTGACCAGCTCATTAAAGAAGCTCAGAGGGTGAGAGAAGACTTTATTCTATCGTATGCATTGGGAACCGTTCCCTATCTCCAGCCTTACTCAGCAAAGAAGCCCTCAGCAACCAGTCAGAGTTGGTCTTTTCACTGACTCTGATACAAACAATACAGTCACACACATAAATAAATACATTTATTGAGGTGCTGTGAACGGGAGTCATGTGTGCATCTTCTAATGCCGGCCATACACGGTTCGAATTTCGAAAGAACTTTCTTTCGAAAATCGTATCAAAAAATTTTCGTATGAATTTCGCACTATTAGTGGGCTGCAGCAATGGCCAATTTTCGTGCAGCAAGCAAATTTGAGGAATCGGACATGTTGGAAATTTTTTGAAAAACAAACGATTTTCTAATCAATGATGGGAGAATAGTGCAAGAAATGTAATAAGAAAAGAAAATTTACGGAGAGAAAAGAAGCTTCCCAGCCACGAAAATTCTTTTCTGTAGCAACATGAGGTGAAATTGAAGGCTTGGTCGGCCGAATTTCGAAAATCAATGGTGGCATCATCGGATCAAAAAAAAAAACGAACTTTCTGATTTTGAAAAGAAAATTCGTTCGAAATTCGACCATGTATGGCCTGCTTTAGATTTGCAGCTTTTTGTCAAGAATTTGTACACGACAGCCATGTATAGGCCGGCAGACTAGGAAAGCAGTAAGTGGGAGGAATAATGCTGACTTTTAGGAAATATTTTCAAACAAATCCAGGAAAACAAAGCCTAAACAGGAGGATGAGGTTTTATATGCTTGAGTTATCAAAACCTGAAAGTAAGGCTGTTACAGTTTGTTGTTGTGTTTTCAATATGCTTTAATACTACTTGTGATGTTAATATGTCACGTTTCAAGGAATTTCTCCTTTGTCTCCTTTAAGATGGCAGCTGCCACAATGGCCAAGTCTGTGCGGGAGAGATTCTTGGTTGGTGTGATGGAGCCTCAATTGATGCACACGTGAGTACTGACTTTTATTTTCAGTTAATTTTCTTTTGGCTCTCTATACAGTGATTAATCAAAGCCTGTTATCGCCATCCTTCTCCTCCAGGTCAGAGATTGGTATTCTTACAGCCACGTCGCTCCTGCACAGGATAGTGCGGCAGGTCACATCTGATGCCCTTCTGGAACAGATTGTCTATTTTCTGCTGGGTGAGGATCGAGATCCTGAGACACTGAGCGGGATCCAAAAAATTCCACTCCGCCATCGTCTGATAGAACACTGCAACCATATCTCTGATGAGGTGAGAGTGATCCTTCCTTTCCTGGGTGATCGGTTTCCATGTTAGATGCTGATGGTCTTGTATAGTAGATCAGTTTTATTATTATTATTATTTTTTTTTAAGGGGTCATTTTTTTTAACATTTTCTTAGTTATACAAAACAAGCAAATACATATGGTAAATGAAGATAATAAATCCTCAAGTCACAGTACATTGTGTTAAGTAACATTTTGTGAATCAATGTCCAGGACTTCTATTGTAACCAGAACATGTAGTGCACCTTCTAGCTCCAGCAAAGAAAAAAAAGGGGATGGAACATAAACTGGTGAAAAATCATAAGATATCGTATGCACATATTAGCAATCTGAATACTCAGTATGAAGGCAGTACTGCACAAGTATAAACTCCAGTGGATACGGAGCAAAAAGACCATTATAACACATGGTATGAAAGCCCGCTCATAATACAATTAGCTGTAAATGCACATTGAATATTTCACTCTATGGCAGTGGTTCTCATCTCCATCCCTCAGGACCCACTAACAGGCCAAGTTTGCAAGATATCTGAAATACATCACAGGTGATATAATTTGCTGCTCAGTGATTGCAGTATTCTAGTCTGCAGCTCCTCAAGGTAATACTTAAAATCTGGTCTGTTAGTGGGTCCTGAGGACCGGAGTTGAGAACCACTGCTCTATGGTAATGGACATTGTTGACATCCATACTGACCACATTTTTTTGAATTTATTCAGACAGCCTCTAGGAACGTCACTTTATATAGAGGCAAAGCCTTATTTATAAAAAATCTATCCAGAATTGGATGGTGGGAGGATCTACCTATTTTCCATTTCAAAGACAAAGCTTTTTTAGCATAAAAGAATAGAAAACAGAATAATATGTTCTGTAAACCATGCAGCTCCACCTAAAAGACAGTGGATTGGGGTACAAATATTGTCAAGAAATATTTCTTGGAAATAAAGGTAAATTTACCTTTTATGACTTATAATAATCATGCAAAGGTATCCTGGGAGTGCTGGTGACTTCTCAATCTTTATCTGTGGTTGCACACAGCACCATTTTTGTTGTATTATATTTTTTAGTAAATTTCACCCCAGTATCTCTCTTCCCTGCAGATCAGTATTATGACACTTCGACTGTTTGAGCACCTTCTACAGAAACCCAGTGAGCACATCCTCTATAACCTGGTCCTTCGGAATCTGGAAGAAAGAAACTATACAGAGTACAAACCGCCCTGTCCAGAAGATAAAGACATCGTGGAGAATGGGCAGATCGCTGGAGCTGTGTATGTCACTGTCAGATCATGGTATAGCTTCAGTGGTCCTCTGTGGGGTCTGAGGATAAAAGCTATACATTTTATTTTATTTTTCTGTTAAATGATCTTTATACTTAAATGCTGGTGCCCACATTAGTTAATGCTCACCTTGCCATCACACCCCTTTCACTTTGTATGCCTTAGAGAAACCCTATGTAAATTTCAAGTCACACTGGGGTTGATTTACCAAAAACTAAAGTGTGCAAAATCTGGTGCAGCTGTGCAGGGTAGCCAGTCAGCTTCTAACTTTAGCTTGTTCAATTAACTACTTAAGGACCGGAAGATTTTCCCCCCTTAATGACCAGGCCATTTTTTGTGATACGGTACTGCGTCGCTTTAACTGACAATTGCGGGGTCGTGCGACGACTTGCCCAAACAAAATTGATGTCCTTTTTTATTACCACCAATAGAGCTTTCTTTTGGTGGTATTTGATCACCTCTGCGGTTTTTATTTTTTGTGCTATAAGCAAAAAAAAATTGAAAACAAAACATTTTTTGCTATAATAAATATCCCCCCAAAAAATGTAAAAAAAAAAACAAATTTCTTCATCAGTTTAGGCTAATATGTATTCTTCCACTTATTTTTGATAGACAAAAATCACAATAAGCGTATATTGATTGGTTTGCACAAAAGTTATAGCGTCTACAAAATAGAGGATAGATTTATGGCATTTTTATTTTTACTAGTAATGGTGGCGATCAGTGATTTTTAGCGGGATTGCGGCGGACAGATCTGACACCTGACTTTTTTGGGAACCAGTGACATTACAGTAATCAGTGCTAAAAATGTGCGCTGTTATTGTACTAATGACACTGGCAGGGAAGGGGTTAACACTAGGGGCGATTAAGGGGTTAAATGTGTTCCCTCAGTGTGTTTACTAACTGTATGGGGGGCTGTGTGACTAGGAAAATACACAGATACGTCTTCCTGCATAGCAGAAAGACAGTATCTGTGTGATCTCCCCTGTCAGAACGGAGATTTGCCTTGTTTACACAGGCAAATCCCTGTTCTGTCACTGCGGGGCATGATCGCGGGTGGCCGATGGACATTGAGTCTGCCCTACCCGCTGATTGGCTGGCCAGCGCACGCCCACAAATTGCCATGTATGAGCTGGCGTACAATGACAGCGATTCACAGGAAGCAGGCACATTGCGGCAGTACAACTGCAGCAGCTGGTCCTTAAGAGGTGGTTAAGCTTTGACCAAAAAAAAAAAAAAAAAACCTGGAAGCTGATTGGTTCCTATGCAGAACTACACAAGATTTTGCGCACTCCAGTTTTAGTAAAGCAACCCCACTGTTCAGAGCATTCAAAGGGCAGCAAACTCTCTCTCTGCCCCATGTGACAGGGCTTGGGCCTGGCTATTGGTCACTGAGGCATCCAGTGCTGTGATGTGGTAGAGATAGGAAAGAGTTACATGTCCCCCATACCCAAAAACATAAAGTATTTCTCTTCTTTTGAAGTGGAATTTATTGTATCTTTCTTCATGGTTGCAGAGATTTGGAAGAAGACCCAATTTTTACCGACATGTCCCCTGAAAATACACTGTCCAAGGAGTGGCTGAGCTCCTCACCTCCTGTCACCCCCGACCACCAGAAGAATGATGGGAAGACAGAGGTACACAAGATTGTCAATAGGTGAGTCCTCCAACATCACCCAGATCACTCCCCCTGCCACACTAGAAGGAAATAATTGGCAAATAATGGCAATAAATGGCAAATAATGCCACTGCCACTAGTGGATTGGCCAGCCACCACACTCCCTCCTGTTCACCAGCTCTCCAACTTGCTGAGCTGTGTTTTAGGGCCCTTTCACACTGATCAGTTTTTCTTCCATTTTTGCATTACCAAAAGCGGAAGAAAAATGCATGACCATTAAATCCTATAGAACTCTTCACACCTGTTAGTTGTGGGTCATTTGCGCTTTTAAAAGTCCTGCATGCTGCATGTTTGGTGCAGTGAAGCAACACAAATAGAAATGAATGGAAAACACTGCGGTTGCTTTTTTGGCGTCATGTCCTTTTTTTCACAGGTGCAAAATGCATCGGTAACGTGCCAAAAATGTTTTTTTTTGCTATGGAGAAGTGTGAAAGCAGCTTTACACCACAATGCATAACCATGAGCTTTATGACTAAGCATTTTAGCACAAGAGGTATTAAGGTTAATTTTCCCATGTAATGTGCTGGTTTAAATAAAGTCTGGTGCTCTGCCCTGTTAGTGGACTCTATTTCTGTATGTGCATTGAAACAAGGACATTGTATGAGATCTGTTTCTGAAAGAAAAAAATTTCAGTGTAGGAGAAGGGAATGTTAGACAAGGAGGCCCATAGGGGAGCTCTTCTGGAAGGATACACACAGTATGTTTATGATTGAGCACTAGTACTGACTACTGTTTATAGCATCCTCTGCCTGAATATCAGTCTGCTTAGTACTTTTGAGTCCATTTAACAATCTGCCATTTCACCCAGCCCTGAAACGTGCTGGTATTTTGCCCTGCTTGTTGTAACCAGTTGAGCAATAAATACTTTGGACTCCTAAGAATTTTTCATTTGACCTATTACACACAGCCTTCCCATGTGACAGTGCTGTCTGGCCCAGTGTTAACGTTGAGTCACAATTTCCTTTAGGGGTAGGGAGGATAGGCTGAGTTGAGGTAGGGCTTTAAGGTGAATGGGTAGTTTGGTTCTTGGTTTCCTCAAATGGCTGCTTTTTCGCTAATGTATTTAATTAGTAGTTTACAGGTTGAATTACACCATAAAATTTCCTCTTTGTGTCCTGCAGCTTTCTCTGTCTGGTCCCTGATGAAGCCAAGTCCTCTTACCATGTGGAGGGCACCGGCTATGACACTTACCTCAGGGACGCACACAGACAGGTAGGTCAGGACTCCTCTCCTTATCCTGCAGCCACCAATATCTCCATCTCTATATTAACCCATCAACAGCAGTGTGATGACATTTTCCATTATTTTTTTGTTTAGTTCCGGGATTACTGTGCAATATGCCTGCGCTGGGATTGGCCTGGTTTAGCAAAGGCCATTGAGAAGTGCAATTTAGAGGCTCCATTCTTCGAGGGACATTTCCTGAAAGTCTTGTTTGACAGAATGGGCAGGATACTAGACCAGGTACAATCCCAACCCACTGTAAAAGTACTGAAAAGTTTAATCTGATTTTGACAGACCGGATTAGTATAATACAATGGCCATAAAAGTTACCCGTCCAGTGCAACACTAAGACCCTGCCTGCAGTGCTCCAAAGTATGCACCTTTTGGTACCCCACCTGACTGTTTAAAGTGGACCTAAATTTTGAGTCTAATTCTGCTTTAAAAAGACTGTTACTAAAGTAAAACACAGTGCTGCAGGTATGAATTGCAGGGACATTGAGGGGCACAATACATACAGCAGCTTCCCAATCCTTCTTCTCACTGCTGAATCCCAGCCAATTCTGCTACGCAACACCTCAACACTTTCGGATAGTACTTCTAAGCACTGCTCCTTAACTTTCCTATTGGTTCATCACTGTGATAGGCAGCCCCATTAGCCAATAAGAATATGCAAGAGGCAGGAACTTGCAGGAAATCTTTGGTGCAGTCAGAAAGTGTTGAAACATTAACAATCAGAATGGCCAAGCATTTGGCTATGACAGGAGGGCATGGGTTCCTGCTAGTGTTGATCTGGGCACGTGCTGCAGGAAGAGAAGACTGCTTCCAAGGTGGGGATTCTGTGTCTGAAATGCCTGTTTAGCAGCAAGCCTGGTGTCTTTTGCAACTGACTTTTTAATCAATATGTAGGGATTAGTAAACATAAAGAATAAGTACTGTTTGTTAAAGAGACACTGTCCCTGCCTATATAAGGTAAAGTGACAGTGTCTGTGTAAGGGGGCCACCTCAAAGTCACTGATGCTCACCTGTGCAGAAATTTCTTTCTGATCCTTTCTCTGCCTCAGCTGGGGCAGAATTCCAGATATAGCGTAATATGTCACTTCTTCCTGTGTCTGAATGGCCACTAGGCTCAAGCATTAATTCATGACAGAGGGGTGAGGTCATCACTCCCTCTCAACTCAGATATCAGCCAAATTTAATGTTGGCAGGAGTGCCAAGAATGCTGGAGAGGGGGAGTGTCATTGGGTTCGGGTATATAAAAGTTTCTTGTACTGTACAAGACCATTCTAAAAAAAATCTTTATACGTTGTCAGAATGAGCTATAAAGATTTTGCTGGGCTGCTTTTCAATGTAGACAAAATATAGATGATTGCGGAATAAATCACTTATACTGGATTTAAAATCGTTGTGCCTGAATGGGTTTCCTCCAGGTGCTCTTTTTTCCTCCCACACTGAGGGGATGCTGGTAGGTTAATTGGCTCCTGTCTAAATTGGCCCTAGTATGTGTATGAATGTGAGTTACCTTAGATTGTAAGCTCCTTGAGGGCAGGGTTGACAGCGTTATACCTGTAGTACCTGTAATAAATGCATTTGTCATGATTTTTCCCATGATTTATAATTAGGTCCTTGATTTGTAAACATATATGAAAACTCACATGGTGACTTTAGAGAAAACTCAAGGCTAGGTGTTTTTTTTTTTTTATATATAATTGTCTTTAGTTTGTTAGATGATCTGTGGAAAAAAAAATAAAAAAAAATAAAGACATATGGAAGTTGCTATATGGACTTGTTTTTAAAAGTGCCTCCTCTGGTGCTTTCATGCTCATCGTTGCTTACCTGTAACAATCACACATCAAATATTGGGATTATCCTGCACACTTATTTCAGGGTACTGACTCACTCAATAACAAAGCAAATATGGGGATAACTGTCCTGTATGCTGCACATTTTAAAATCAATCATTAACAAGCTAGCATGTCTTTCTTGATGGGTCCAGGTTTGAGTCTGTCAAGAATGTAAAATAAAATCTTATATTTTTTGCGTATGGATAATTTTTATGTGTGTTTTATTTTCCTGCAGCCCTATGATGTGAATTTGCAGGTTACTTCAGTGTTGTCCAAACTGTCCCTCTTCCCTCATCCCCACATCCACGAGTTCTTGCTGGACCCCTACGTCAACCTGGCCCCTGGGTGCCGCTCCCTCTTCTCCGTCATTGTCAGGGTGAGTGCTGTCACCCCTTGTGGGTGTTATACTGACATCAGCCTGATTTTTTCTGTCTCTTGGGGTAGCCAGCCCCTATGAGAGTTGTTTATACAGGAGTCCTCATAGTATTTCAGGTTTAACATTGACGTCAAGCAGATTTATTGCATTTCCAGCACCAAATAAACACAAGCAGCTTTTCCACAAGTCTTTTCAGTCAAGTAACTTTCTAACTGTGTAATCAACCTTATGTTTATTTCCCCAAAACAATAGCTTTGTACTTACAAGGCTGCTACCGTGTTGTCTCTCTGTAGACCAACAGAAACTGTGTCTTTCAGAGGCTGTACATCAAAATTATTGCTAGTTTTCATTGTTATTCTGCTGTGCAATTGGGGGGGGGGGGGGGAGAGAGAATCAACAAAACTTAATTTCAAGCTAATTGAACTGTTTGTGACAACAAACACTTGCAAATACATTTCTAAATTCTGAATTTATAATATTTTAATTTTGAATTTATAATAATTTTGATAGAAAAACATTCTATAAATGTTTGACACCAAAAACTTGCAAATACATTTGACAATTCTGAATTCTTCTGTAAAAATCGATACAAAAATTGATTCAATGAGGTCAGCATATTTAGTTCAGAGCCATTAATGCTTAAGGCTCCATTCACACTTGTGCGACTTCAAAGTTGCATAACAAGTCATTCCCCTTGTTTTCCAATGATAACCATTCATATATGCACGACTTTTGGTCCAACTTTCATGCAGCTTGAGGGCCATAGATTTCAATGTTAACCCTCAGACGTTGCATGAAAGTTGTACCTGAATGTTATACAATGCAAATTGTGTGCAACAGTTGTCCATTATCACTGGTCAAAGTCATATCCAAGTTGCACTGATCCAAATTTGCGTCAAAGTTGCACCCTAAAGTCAGCGCAACTTTGGAGTAGTACAAATGTGAATGGAGCCTTAATGCTGGTTGTATGCATATATATGTGGCAGCATGGCGGTGGGTTTTATGCCATGCTGATACATGTATGCTTACTTCTGGGATCGCTGTTTGTGTCAGGAGCAAGTTCAGTCACATACCCCCAGCACTGCAACCACGCTGTCACCAACAGCTCCGGTCACTTAGAAATGCTCAGGAACTGGTAAGGTGGGGTGGGGTGGGCTGGTGATCATGTGATCACTGCGGCAGCCAGTCACAGTGATCACATGATCAGGAAGGCCAGAAAAGGCCTTTTGAGTTTAGATCTCATTAAAGGGCTGGTGGGAGTCGGTAGGGTTGGATTAATAGTGTCCTAAAAAGATGGGTCTCAAACAATTCACTGTTTCCAAAAAATGTAACTCTGGCCCCGTCCTGCTGAGTTTACATTTGTTTCAGGACAGGGAATGGAAAGTGTAAGGTGACACGCTCTCTACTTGCTGACAATAAATTTATGAGACCAACAGACTTGTAATTAGTAAACCTTGTGTTGTCTATTCTGTTCCTAGGTGGTGGGAGATCTGATGGTGAGAATTCAGCGGATCCCAGACTTCACCCCAAAACTCCTGCTTGTAAGGAAGAGGTTACTGGGGTTCGAACCAGATGGGCCAATGTAAGCTACACGCGTATATATTCCATTTCATGTTCAATCAGTAAGATTCTGTGATATACACTTGCATTGCTCTCTGAAGAGAGCATTTAACAGGCGGTAAACGTGTGCAAAGGGAATATGGAGTATTATGCCCCGTACACACGGTCGGACATTGATCGGACATTCCGACAACAAAATCCTAGGATTTTTTCCGACAGATGTTGGCTCAAACTTGTCTTGCATACACACGGTCACACAAAGTTGTCGGAATATCTGATCGTTCTGAACGCGGTGACGTAAAAGACGTACGTCGGGACTATAAACGGGGCAGTAGCCAATAGCTTTCATCTCTTAATTTATTCTGAGCATGCGTGGCACTTTGTGCGTTGGATTTGTGTACACACGATCGGAATTTCAGACAACGGATTTTGTTGTCGGAAAATTTTATAGCCTGCTCTCAAACTTTGTGTGTCGGAAATTCCTATGGAAAATGTGTGATGGAGCCTACACACGGTCGGAATTTCCGACAACAAGGTCCTATTACACATTTTCCATCGGAAAATCCTATCGTGTGTACAGGGCATGACTGCATGTGACATAAGTGGGCACTGCAGGTTCCATACTGGGACTATAGGTAAAAGAACAAAAGAGGGGGCACCAGCCTTGTGCATTAACTGAGACACCATTTATTTCCAAAGATAAAAGTAGGTATTCATAAATAGCAGGACACAACATGCCCACCACAAATCTCTAAAACAACGACCAGAACCAATGTGTATGCCTCAAGATGGACTAGAAATATATTACACAGTCCTACAAACGCTAGCGCATTTCAAGGGTCCGCCCTCTTCATCAGAGCAAAACAGGGACTGTGTGCACTAAACGCACTGTTCAAGCTACACTATTGGAACTATCAAAAGGCGGTGACTGGCACCTGTGTTAGCTAACACGCCCGCCTCCCGGGACGCACACTAATCAGAACTTTGAGCTATCACAGTGCAGCCAAGCAGCGTGTATTGTGGAGCTGCCGAAGGCTGGTGCCAGTTGGGGCAAGATGGCACTGCATCCTCTTTGGTGGCCCAGGTCTGTTCTCCGAGGAGCTGTAACTTGACAGATCAGCAGGTTGGTGCTTGGTGTCTGGAGTGCGAACAGAGAGAAGCTGACTCAAAGCCTCCTTAGGAATGCAGGGCACAGCCGAGCGGAGGCGGCACAACAGGTGAATGTGCCAGTGTCAGCTTTAACCCTAGCCAGGTCCCTATCTCCATAAAATGTCCCTTGTTCTGTTCTAAAGTAGGGAGGTATGTAATGCAATTCCCTGACAAGACCAGAGTATGACCCCCTCCCACCACCCACATATGGAAACCTACCTCACATAATTGAAATACTGCAAGGTATGCTGGGACTTGTGGTTCTGCCTGGGTCCTGTGCAGAAGATTGGGCACTAATTGAATTTCCTGTAACTCTCCCCCCCAAGTTCCTGCCATTGTTAGCGCCATTGTAAGGAGTTTATCGCAGCCATGCTTCCAAGTCTTGCTACAATATAAGGAACTGATCTGCCGAGGTCAGCATTAACCCTTCTGTCTGAGAACAAAGTAGATCAAAATCACTAAAGTCCTAATTATGAAACACAAAGCAACCCGCCATGTGAAAAATATAGAGATCCTGTTGTCAAATTTCTGAGACTTAAAGGATAACTAAAAGGCAAAACTTTTTTTTTTTAGTTTTAGATAGAGTGGAGATGGATTAGAACATCTGTCAGTTTTTATTGCTGTCTGTTCCTCTCTCTAAGGAGAGTCACCCTCTCTATTTGTTCTGTTTACCATCACTGAAAGTCAAAGTAAAAGAAAATACCAAATTTTGGGTTGTCGCCCAGAAAAGTAATAGAGAGGAAATCTTCCCATGGGGACACTAGTTCTGGTGACCTGGGGGTCCTCTAAGGATTCTCCTAATTTGTAGGGATTTCCTTTTACTTCCTGTATTGGTTATGGGACAGGAAGTGAAGAGCAATCTCCCTAATGGTACACAGAGGGCAAGAAATAAACTGACAGTGGTCACGACCTTCCCTTACTATATCCAAAATGGGAAAAAAAAGTTTTACCTATAGTTCTACTTTAAGGGCTGTACATGCGAGCCAAATATCAGGTGGCATTGGCGGTTCAATAGAAAACGACGACGGGCATTACGCCTGTGTGTACAGCAGTCATCCGACAGAAGCCTGCCGTTCGTCCGGCTTTGAAGGAGCATGATCAAAGAAGGTCCGCCGGTCGGCATCTGATCAGTCGGTCGGCTCTCAGCCGACCGGTTGTGTTCTGGCGGGGGAAGCCCAGCGGGCTTTGGCAAAGTTCCCCCAACTTGTAGCGAGCTAACTACTCACCAAACACTGCCTGCCGAAGTTTACCGCCCGCCAAACACGACACATTTAGGTATATGGAGAAGCACCGGAAACACCCCGCAATTGCTTGCAATGAACGTGTCAGCAAAAACGGGGTTAAAACAGGCGGTGAGGAGGCGTCACATTGCTTCCTCATGCCTGTCCGTAGCCTCTGGGGTGCGATTTGAACGCGGATCAGGCTTCAGAGGAAAGGGAGATTTAGACACGATATTACCACCCCCATACTTTACTGTAGGAATGGTGCTATTTGGATGGTGAGCTGTATTGGATTTCCACCAGACATATGGTTCGGTGTTGAGGCCAAATCATTCAATTTTAGTCTCATATGACCATAACACCTTTTTCCATGTGGCCTCAGAATCTTCAAGATGCATTTAAGGTGGTCAGATGAGACTAAAATTGAATTATTTGGCCTCAACATTAAACAATATGTCTGGTGGAAATCCAATACAGCCCACCATCCAAATAGCACCATTCCTACAGTAAAGTATGGGGGTGGTAATATCCTGTTATGGGGGTGTTTCTCTGCAGCAGGGACTGGAGTACTTGTCAGGATAGAAGGAAAAATGGATGGGGCAAAATACCATCAAATTCTTGAGGAAAATCTGCTGCCCTCTGCCAGAAAGTTGTCAATGGGAAGAAGGTTTACCCTCCAAGATGACAATGACCCAAAGCACTCAGCAAAAATGACCACATAGTGGTTGAAGGAAAAAGAAGATGAATCTCCTCGCATTGCCTAGTCAGAGCCCAGAATTAAAGTGATTGTAAGGGTTCGCTTTTTTTTTTTGTTTTAAATAACAAACATATCATACTTCCCTCCACTGTGTAGTTCGTTTTGCACAGAGTGGCCCCGATCCTCGTCTTCTGGGGTCCCCCCCGGTAGCTCTCCTCCCCACATCAGATAACCCCCTAGGAGAAGCGCTCTCCCGAGGGGATTACCTTGCAGTCACTAGTTCACCATAGATCACCATATCAGTAACTGGTTCAGCATAAGTGACAAAAAGACAAATTTAAATAAAGTGCAGCGTGATTTTTACTAGATAAATAACAATCCAAAAATGACAATGTGCATTGTGCAAACACTGTGCAAAATATAAATGACTACATCACACATTAGCTTGCAGTGTTAAACGATAAAAATTCCGTATACAGTGCAAATGTGCAAAAAAAAAAAAAAGCCCAGAAATCTCCAAAAATAATATAGTCATAAAATGTTAGTGAATGTCCCAAAAGTTATGATACATAAAAAAGAAACTTCACACAGAAAAAAACGTCCTTATTCATGATGAAATCTGTGACAGTAAAGTGCTAACATGCGCATGTGGCAGTTGGAGTGCCTGGTGACTCAAATCTCATGCAGCTTCGTGTGCAAACACTACAGTGGGTAGTGGCCCCTTACCTTATAGTAATGGGGCAACAGCATATGACCAAACAAGTTCTTTATCTCTTCCACCTAGGGGCTCCTGCGTATTCCTCACCGTCCTGGGGTAAGGTTCTCTCAGATATGATGCAGGAAGGTATTTATAAATAAAGTAGAGTAGAAAAGAACCCAATAGTGTGATACCGTTTTCATAAGTAGCTTGTTGTTTATTAGGCAAAGAAACAGGTACTCACATTGGCAATTAAGTGATACAATATTTGTATCCGACGAGCGGCGAGCTCGTAACCTTCTCTCAGTGTATCCAGCCTATCCCGTCCCTACGCGTGACGTCCCACCACATGTGACTTCTTCAGGGGATTTATAAATACCTTCCTGCATCATATCTGAGGGAACCTTACCCCAGGACGGTGAGGAATACGCAGGAGCCCCTAGGTGGAAGAGATAAAGAACTTGTTTGGTCATATGCTGTTGCCCCATTACTATAAGGTAAGGGGCCACTACCCACTGTAGTGTTTGCACACGAAGCTGCATGAGATTTGAGTCACCAGGCACTCCAACTGCCACATGCGCATGTTAGCACTTTACTGTCACAGATTTCATCATGAATAAGGACGTTTTTTTCTGTGTGAAGTTTCTTTTTTATGTATCATAACTTTTGGGACATTCACTAACATTTTATGACTATATATTTTTGGAGATTTCTGGTCTTTTTTTTTTTTTTTTTGCACATTTGCACTTTATACGGAATTTTTATCGTTTAACACTGCAAGCTAATGTGTGATGTAGCAATTTATATTTTGCACAGTGTTTGCACAATGCACATTGTCATTTTTGGATTGTTATTTATCTAGTACAAATCACTGCACTTTATTTAAATTTGTCTTTTTGTCACTTATGCTGAACCAGTTACTGATATGGTGATCTATGGTGAACTAGTTATTGATATGGTGATCTAAGTTTTTAAAACAAATACTATATTTTTTACACTTACATTTTTATTAATTTATTTAGTTTAGTGAGATATACCACTTCTAAGAATACGTCACTGGCTTTCCAGACTATGTATATACACTGTAGTGATCTATAATATGACCGATTTTTAAACCACCAGAGGTTTCACATATAGGATTAGCGCTGCACCATCTATTCATATATTACCAATTTAGGTCAGGTGTGTACCCAAATAGGTGCATGCAGCTGTTCCACCCCTAGCCATCTCCATACCTGATAGCGCAGGAATATCTCTGCTAAATAATTGTTTACCTTGCAGTCACGCTCCCGAGTCCAGCATTTGTGTCCATAGACACGAATGCCGGACTCGCCCCCGCCCCCCAGCGCCCGTGTCATTGGATTTGATTGACAGCAGCGGGAGCCAATGGCTATCAATCTATCCAATCAAGAGCCAAGAACCCCTGGTGCGTCCCCGCCGGGTCAAGTAAGTAAGTCAGGGCTCAGGTAAGTTACATTACTAGTAAAAAGGCTTAATTTAAATCATAATTTTTAAAGAGCGACTGTCATCTCTGTCCCGCAGTGGCTCCTCCTCTGACCCGCTGGTGACTCACCGACAGTCCCATTCACTTTAATGGGACAGCTGGTGATGCGGCAGTGACACAACAAGGTGAGGGACGTGGCGGCAACAGGTGAGTGGATGTCGCTAACAGGAGCTGCCATGATGGATCTGAAATGACAGGTGCTCTTTAAATGTAAGGACTTATTGCTGGTAGTTAGAATCTTTATTATTAGAAGGTTTCCTATTTAGAATAATAAGCTGTCAGGTTAGTAAAACAGCGATATCCGAACCGATTCAGTTTGTAGTGTACATAGATTTGCAAAACAATGGGATAAACGAATATTCATGAACTTTGTTTTATCTCATGGTTACTGTGAAATTGTGTGAATGCATCAATGCAGTGCATGTTATCTCAGCTTGCAGAGCTTGGATTCATTGAATGGGTTTACCAAAAATGTAAATATTGCAGAATATACAGCCCCATGCTACATAACTAAGCTCTGTCTCATGCTAAATAAACTAAATTATTAATGTATCTTAGATAGAAAACTATGTTTAGATTTTTACTTCAAAAGCATTTTATTAACATAAATTTGATAAAAATTTAAAAAAATCGATTTGAATAAAAAAAAATCATTTTAAATCATTGATTTATATCCACCCTGCATGTTGGTGTTATATCTTTCACTTGGATGTTATAAGTTGCACTGAGTAAATACAGCTGGATAAAACAAAATCTGCGAGTGTCTTCATTTCAGGCTGCAAAGCAACAAAATATGATTATTTTAAAGGGGGTGATTCTTTTCTATACCCACTCACTGTATATAAATGTATAATAATAATAATAATAGTGGATGACTGTTGTGGGGACATTAGAGTGTAAGCTCCTCTGACCCAGAGACGTGACTGGCTTAGTCTTCTCTGTACAGCACTGGAGTATGCTTTATGTCAGAGCTACAGTATATAAATGTATAATGATAATAGGCGTGGGTTATTGTTGTGGGGACATTAGAGTGTAAGCTTCTCTAGCCCAGAGACATGTGACTGGCTCAGTTTTTTCTGTACAGCACTGCAGTATATGTCAGAGCTATATAAAAGTATAATAATATTAATAATAATAATAGTGCGTGACTGTTGTGGGGACATTAGAGTGTAAGCTCTAGAAGCAGAGATAGAGGCAATGCTGTATCCTGGCCTAGGCCAACAAAGCCCAGGCCTAGGGCAGCACTTTGCAGGGGGGACAGTACGGAAAGAGTCCCCACCGGCTTGCGCTACACTGTTATGCCCTGTACACACGTTCGGATTTTCCGACGGAAAATGTGTGATAGGACCTTGTTGTCCGACCGTGTGTACGGGGCATTAGTGTAGCACCAGTCTTATGGGGCAGACTGGGCTGAGAGGCAAATTAGTCTAGAGCCCCCATAAAGTGGCCGCACTGCTTCCGGTATGCGGGAGGCTGGCATTCCGCAACTGTGGGGGGGCGCTTCTAATTTTGACTGTCCTCTCATCCTGGACCACAAACCTTCCTCACTGTGCTATATGTTTTCTGCTGCACCATTGGCATCTTCTTAGTCCTCTCCAAAAAATTATCAGAAATTTGTGCTTAAAGTAGAACTATAGGCAACAATTTTTTTTTTCATTTTGGATTGGAGTAAGGGGTGGGTCATATTTAAATTAGGGGGTACACGAGTTTAGTCAGGCCCAGAGCAGCACAAAACCTAAATACACTACTGGATGGAGGTGAATGGTTTAAGCCGGCCATGTGTAATCCATGTATGGACAGGGAGGTTGTAGAAAAGAAAATCTTTCGATTGACTTCTCTACAATCACACTGTCAGGTTTTCCCTCACTCGATCAGCTCCGCAGACTATATCCGGCAGTGCTGATCTGTGTATTCTATTAGTGGGGGATTCTCCCCACTGTCAGAATACTATAATACTATTATTGTATCATACTAATATTGAATTTGTGGATGGGGAAATCAACCTGCTGGTTGAACAAATAAAAAAAGACTAATCTATGGGCCACCTTAGTCTTGTCTTTTACTTGCTGTAGAAATGAATAACAATATAAAGAAGTTCTTGGAATTTGTAAAGGTTGGGTTGTTTTCTCTCTCTGTGTCTCGCTTTCTATAGATCTGCGCTATTTCACATAACGACTTGGATACAAAGAAGCAACAAATACAACAAACAGAAAAAGTAACAATACAATAAATACTACAAGTCCCAATAGAGGATGATAGGAGAGTGTTTTTTTTTTTTTCTTATGACAGGTTGAGAAGTTCAGACCTCTCACACTAATAAGATACATAATAAGAAGCCTGCGGTCAGGCCATTTCCACCTACAATTAGAAAGAGAAAGGTTTTCAGGGATCAGATTAGAAGCATTTTCTTGGTGAGCCACTCCTCAGTTCATTGATGGCGGGAGGAATGTGGAGTTTCCAGGAAAAAAAGAAATCCACAAATAAAAGCTGAGCAAACAGAAGAGTTTGTACACATCCTATAAACAGCCTTCCATGAGACGATCGCCTCCTCGCTCACGAGTCAACTTCTTAAAGGAACCCAGTACTGAGAAAAATATGGAGGCTCCCATTGCTGGCCTCCTGAAAATGCCAAGTGCCTCTAGCCTTCAAATTTTCAGAGTCCTTTATCCAGATTCTAGGTCTCCAAACTGCGGCCCTTTGCTTGCTTTTATCCGGCCCTTGGGGTGCTATTATTCACTGACACCAATGAAGGTCACAATTCCTCCCAATGACACCAACAATGAGGCACATTGACACCAATGATGGGGCACAGTTCCTCCCAATGACACCAACAATGAGGCACATTGACACCAATGATGGGGCACAGTTCCTCCCAATGACACCAACAATGGGGCCCAA
This sequence comes from Aquarana catesbeiana, assembly GCF_042186555.1. NCBI lineage: Eukaryota > Metazoa > Chordata > Amphibia > Anura > Ranidae > Aquarana > Aquarana catesbeiana. Next base: position 52,050,840 of record NC_133331.1, on the reverse strand, counting down.
TGGCACCAAGGATGGAGCACAATACCTCCCAAAGACACCAACAATGGGGCCCAATGATACCAATGAATGATGGGGCATGGTTCCTCCCAATGACACCAACAATTTTACCAATGACAGGGCACAATTCCTCCCAATGAAACCAATGATGAGGCACAGTTCCTCCTAATAAAACCTACAATGTGGCAAAATGACACCAATGATGGGGCAAAATTCCTCCTAATGACACCAACAATGGGGTCCAGTGACACCAATGATGGGCACGATTCCTCCCAGTGAAACTAACAATGGGACCCAATGACACCAATGACCATTGTTTTCTGTAACTGATTATAAAGTGTGAGCAGCTGGAGTTTGTCTTCAATTAGTTAGTGTATCTAAATCTGCTAGTACAGTGCAAACAAAATGTTAGGCTTTCCGTTTACTTTAACATAATAATTGCTTCGTTCCTTGACAAGCTCAGCAGTGACTTGCTAATTTGGCTCTTGCTGCACGAGGAAAGCTGTCAGGTGTTCTGGGGCTCTATGAAAGGCTGGTGGGGATACGCTGCGCTTTTAATGACTCCGCACGCTGAATTCTCTCGTTTGTGCCAAACTGAAGCTGAAGTTTAATCCTCTGATGTTTTGCCTTCCCCCTACATCAACATGCTAATGATATTTTTAAATAAATCTTTTCTGTTTTATTACATACAGTATCTTACAAATGTAAGTACACCCCTCACATTTTTGTAAATATTTTATTCTATCTTTTCATGTGACAACACTGAAGAAATAACACTTTGCTACAATGTAATGTAGTAAGTATACAGCTTGTATAACAGTGTAAATTTGCTGTCCCCTCAAAATAACTCAACACTCAGCCATTAATGTCTAAACCGCTGGCAACAAAAGTGAGTACACCCCTAAGTGAAAATGTCTAAATTGGGCCCAATTAGCTATTTTCCCTCCCCGGTGTCATGTGACTCGTTAATGTTACAAGGTCTCAAGTGTGAATGGGGAGCAGGTGTGTTCAATTTGGTGTTATCGCTCTCACTCTCTAATACTTGTCACTGGATGTTCATCATGGCACCCCATGGCAAAGAACTCTCTGAGGATCTGAAAAAAAGAATTGTTGCTCTACATAAAGATGGCCTAGGCTATAAGAAGATTGCCAAGACCCTTAAACTGAGCTGCAGCATGGTGGCCAAGACCATACAGCGGTTTAACAGGACAAATTCCACTCAGAACAGGCCTTGCCGTGGTCGATCAAAGAGGTTGACTGCATGTGCTCAGCATCATATCCAGAGGTTGTCTTTGGGAAATAGACGTATGAGTGCTGCCAGCATTGCTGCAGAGGTTGAAGGGGTGGGGGGTCAGCATGTCAGTGCTCAGACCATAAGCCGCACACTGCATCAAATTGGTCTGCATGGCTGTCGTCCCCAGAAGGAAGCCTCTTCTAAAGATGATGTACAAGAAAGCCCGCAAACATTTTGCTGAAGACAAGCAGACTAAGGACATGGATTACTAGAACCATGTCCTGTGGTCTGATGAGACCAAGATAAACTTATTTGGCTCAGATGGTGTCAAGCGTGTGTGGCGGCAACCAGGTGAGGAGTACAAAGACAAGTGTGTCTTGCCTACAGTCAAGCATGGTGGTGGGAGTGTCATGGTCTGGAGCTGCATGAGTGCTGCTGGCACTGGGGAGCTACAGTTCATTGAGGGAACCATGAATGCCAACATGTACTGTGACATACTGAAGTAGAGCATGATCCCCTCCCTTCAGAGACTGGGCCACAGGGCAGTATTCTAACATGATAACGACCCCAAACACACCTCCAAGATGACCACTGCCTTGCTAAAGAAGCTGAGGGTAAAGATGATGGACTGGCCAAGCATGTCTCCAGACCTAAACCCTATTGAGCATCTGTGGGGAATCCTCAAATGGAAGGTGGAGGAGCGCAAGGAATCTAACATCCACCAGCTCTGTGATGTCGTCATGGAGGAGTGGAAGAGGACTTCAGTGGCAACCTGTGAAGCTCTGGTGAACTCCATGCCCAAGGGGGTTAAGACAGTGCTGGAAAATAATGGTGGCCACACAAAATATTGACACTTTGGGCCCAATTTGGACATTTTCACTTAGGGGTGTACTCACTTTTGTTACCAGAGGTTTAGACATTAATGGCTGTGTTCTGGGTTATTTTGAGGGGACAACAAATTTACACTGTTATACAAGCTGTACACTCACTACTTTACATTGTAGCAAAGTGTCATTTCTTCAGTATTGTCACATGAAAAGATATAATAAAATATTTACAAAAATGTGAGGGGTGTACTCACTTTTATGAGATACTGTATCTTTTGTGACATCCAGTGATTTAATCACTGGGTCTCTGTGCTTCTCTAGGCAATGCGTGGCTGGAAGGTACTGAACATGGCTTCCTGAAAACCTAACAGCACCCGCCTCAGTGCACCTCTCCGATGCAAGCAGTGGGTTGGCTCTTGGGAGGAGTTATGCAAATATAAATAAGCATTTATGGTTGGATGTCAATGGGGAGGAATTTGCATTTCTAGACCGGCTGCATTTGCATACATATTGCCCTAGGTCAGTGATGGTGAACCTTGGCACCCCAAATGTTGTAGAACTACATTTCCCACGATGCTCATGCGCTCTGCAGTGTAGTTGAGCATCATGGGAAATGTAGTTCCAAAACATCTGGGGTGCCAAGGTTCACCATCACTGCCCTAGGTACTGCCCTTATGTTTTGCATAACTCAAAAAACTGAAATCTAATGAATGAAAGGAGTGGGCCAGGGACAGTCAGGCTGGGGAGGAAAGCCCTAAATGATGCTGGACATCCTCCAGGCAGGAAATGAGGCAGGCTCCATCTGACTTGCTGCATCTGCTAATGCACACTGTGAGAAGCTCACAGTGTGCGGTCATATCAGAGTAAGCAATATGAAAACAACTGTGGGAGGCAATGTGTACAGCACCCAGCTGGCCCCTCCATCCAGCCACAATCTGCCTGCATCACACAGAGAAGCACAGTGACACTGTGATGAAACGACTGAGTCTACAATAAGATATTAAATTATATTATATATGTATATATATATATATATATATATATATATATATATATTATCATCAGAAAGCTGATAAGGAGGGAAATGAGGAACCAGGGAAGGCAAAATATAAGAAGATTAACCACTTGACCTCTGGAAGATTTACCCCCCCCCCCCGCCTTCACGACCAGGTCATTTTTTGCGATACAGCACTGCGTTATTTTAAATGACAATTGCGCAGTCATGCGGCGCTGTACCCAAATAAAATTGATGTCTTTTTTTTCCCACAAATAGAGCTTTTTTTGGTGATATTTGATCACCTCTGAGTTTGTTCTTTTTTGCACCATAAACAAACAAATATCAACAATTTAACAAAAAAATAATTTTATATATATATATATATATATATATATATATATATATATATATATATATATATATATATATATATATATATATAAACTTTCTGCTATAAAACAAATATCCAATAAAAAAAATTTAAAAATCAAATTTCTTCTTCAACTTAGGCCAATATGTATTCTGCTACATATTTTTGGTAAAAAAAATCCCATTAAGCGTATATTGATTGGTTTACACGAACGTTATACCATCTACAAACTATGGGATATATTTATGGAATTTTTTTTATACTAGTAATGGCGGCGATCAGTGACTTATAGCAGGACTGCGAAATTGTGGCGGACAATCGGACACTAAGACAGTCTATTTGCCTTTAGTAAATCAACCCTAATGTGTCACCTTATATACAAATGACTGACCCAGCACTATCTGACAAGGCACACACTGTCACCTTATATACAGTTTACTAATCCAGCACTGCTTCCTCCTCCACTGCCTGACACTGACATCTTGGGATGGATTTATCAAAGGCAAAACGATTATGCCCTTTGCAAGTGCAGTTGCTCCAGAGCTTAGTAAATGAGGTGAAGCTTCAGTTTACATGATCCAATCACATACAAGGAAAATAAAAAAAAATAAAAAACAGCATTTTTGCTTGCCAATGATTGGATGAAAGCGACAGAACATTAAGCGATGTCCTCACCCGAGCCCATTCTCCAACTGGCTATCAGGTGCTGGCACTGCCATCCTGACTAGGGCAAAATGGCACTGAAAGCCTTGAGGCTTCACAGCTGGTTTCCTATTGCGCATGCTCGAAGCGTTCTGCACTTTGTGAATGGGCCACAGTCTTCTGGGACCTGTGAAGTGCAATATTGCGACAGACAATCAGACACGAAATTGACATATTTGACACTTTGTGGGAACCAGTGACACTAATACAGTGATCAGTGCTACAAATATGCACTGTCACTGTACTAATGACACTGGCTGGGAAGGGGTTAAACATTTAGGGCGATCAAAAGGTAATCTGTGTGCTTAACCAGTGTTTATGTGTACTATGTGTGCTGCTTTTACTAAGAAAAGAGATGGATTTTTTTCCCTGCTTTGCAGAGACACAAAATCCATCCCTTCCCCCCTGTCAGAACGGAGATCTGCCTTGTTTACATAGGCAGAGCTTCGTCTTATGTGTATTACCGACGATCGGCGAGTGCCGGCGGACATCCATTGCCCGACACCTACAGATCAGCTTCTGCTGTGAAAAATCACAGTGGCCCTCCTGCGGCTTGTGCACTCCCCCTGCAGGCGCAAGTGCAGAATCACGTATATACATATGATTCTGCACAGAAGAGCCACCCTGTAGCATTTAAACTGCTATGGGGGCAGTCTTTAAGCGGTTAAACTTTAGTTTTCATTTTAAATAAAGAGGTGAAGACCTACTATTTTTGTCCTTTTTGTCCGTTTCTGTTTGTGACTACATTGGGGACATTGTCCCTGTGTCACCTAGTTCTCAGTTGGTTGGCTAACTCATAGACTTGTGTTATAAGGATCAGCCATTGTGTAATACTGCAGAGTAGGAAGCAGGAGCTGAGCATGGAATGAGCACATATGTCTTTCCCCTTGTATACTGTATATAATATTACACACTATGTACAGCAGAACAACACCTTTTATAAACTATTGAACTATACTACAACATATCACTAAAGTTATTCATTCTTCCTGTACATGTATGTCTAGATATACTACTGAGAAGCAGTGGCCGCTGGTGGGGGTGGGGGGGTCTCAAATCGGGTCCCAGGACCCCCGGCCATATCGGGTCCAAGGACTCCCGGCCAAATCGAGTCAAAGGACTCCCGGCCAAATCGGGTCCCAGGACTCCCGGCCAAATCGGGTCCCAGGACTCTCGGCCAAATCGGGTCCCAGGACTCTCGGCCAAATCGGGTCCCAGGACTCTCGGCCAAATCGGGTCCCAGGACTCTCGGCCAAATCGGGTCCCAGGACTCCCGGCCAAATCGGGTCCCAGGACTCCCGGCCAAATCGGGTCCCAGGACTTCCGGCCAAATCGGGTCCCAGGACTCCCGGCCAAATCGGGTCCCAGGACTCCCGGCCAAATCGGGTCCAAGGACTCCCGGCCAAATCAGGTCCCAGGACTCCCGGCCAAATCGGGTCTCAGAACAGGCTTCCTGATTGGCCAGGAAGAGAAGCAGGAAGACATTAGCGAATATTCATTTACTATTGTCACACAACTGGGTGGGCTTGGAGCACAGTGCTCTGTGCCCCTAGCCTCCCAGGTTTCCCAGGATTCCCAGGATTCCCGGGTCCCAGGACTCCCGGCCAAATCCGGTCCCAGGACTTCCGGGCCAAATCGGGTCCCAGGACTCCCGGCCAAATCGGGTCCCAGGACTCCCGGCCAAATCGGGTCCCAGGACTCCCGGCCAAATCGGGTCCCAGGACTCCCGGCCAAATCCGGTCCCAGGACTTCCGGGCCAAATCGGGTCCCAGGACTCCCGGCCAAATCGGGTCCCAGGACTCCCGGCCAAATCGGGTCCCAGGACTCCCGGCCAAATCGGGTCCCAGGACTCCCGGCCAAATCGGGTCCCAGGACTCCCAGCCAAATCGAGTCCAAGGACTCCCAGCCAAATCGGGTCCAAGGACTCCCGGCACAATCGGGTCCAAGGACTCCCGGCACAATCGGGTCTCAGAACAGGCTTCCTGATTGGCCAGGAAGAGAAGCAGGAAGACATTAGCGAATATTCATTTGCTATTGTCACACAACTGGGTGGGCTTGGAGCACAGTGCTCTGTGCCCCTAGCCCACACTTTTTTGAAGCCTATGTGCTTCAACCCCCCCCCCCCCCCATTGGAATCCATGCGTCCGGCGCCCCGAATGTAGATTAGGGGTCAGGGGGCATGGATGGGGGAGGGGGGGTGGTCTGCCACTGCTGAGAAGTGTGGACATACAGAGCCACAGCATGCTTGGCCTCCTCTTCACTAAAATAGAACTAAAGCAATTGTTTTCTCTGTCTTCCTTCTGTGCTTTTCATCCAAGTCTTTCTATTTGTTTTCCTTTTTTTAATTTCACTTCCAGAGTGCACTGTCTATTTGCCTTTATTAAATCAACCCCAAAGTGTCATCTTATATGCAAATTACTAATCCAGCACTGCTTCCTTCTCCATTGACTGACACCGACACTTAGGGACGGATTTACTAAAAGCAAAATGACTATGCACGTTGCAACAAGTGCAGATTCTTCAGAGCTTAGTAAATGAGGTGAAACTTCAGTTTACAATGACAACCCAATCACATGCAAGCAAAAGAAAAAAACAGCATTTTTGCCTGCACATGATTGGATGATGGAAGTCAACAGAGCTTCACCACATAAGCTTTGGCACAAATGCCCTTGCAGAGTGAATCACACTTTAAAAGTTCACGGTCTATTTGCCTTTAGTGGATCGACTCTAATGTATTCGTATTTTAGGTATCTCTATGTAATGTCCTGCCATAGAGAGCCCAGATGAGGAGATTTCTGATTGGATGATGGAAGTCAGCAGAACCCCCCTCATTTACTAAGCTCTAGTCTAGAGCAACTGCACTTCCAAAGTGTACAGTCTATTTGCCTAGTAAATCAACCCCCTTATGTTTGTGTCACTTTTTGCAGTGCCATGGCATATGATGGCACTATACCAATTGTTAAAGAGGAGCTCCGACCTCCCCCCAAAAATTAAAAGTCAGCAGCTACGAATACTGTAGCTGTTGACTTTAATATTAGGACACTTACCTGTCCAGGGAGCCCACAATGTCCTCACCTGAACCGATTCTTCAATCGTTTATCGGGTGCTGGCTGACAGGTACAAATCGCTGGACAAGTCGCACCCCATTGTCAGCAATGGAACTGTTCAGATGGGTGCGACTTTGCAGTGCCGCACCGAGTTTCCTGCACTGCTTTTGTCAATTTCAGATGCGACTTGCATAGACATCTGTGCATGAAATTGCACAAATATCAACCAATTAATATATGGAAAGAACCCGCACTCTGGAATCCATCCAAATTCTTCATTCGATAATCACCAAGTACAAAGTAACTGCTAACATGTTTCGGCGAAGAACCTTGTTCACAGCACGTCAGCCAAGTCGCACCCGAAGTGGCACTGACATGTGGCTTTGAAATGGTGCGATTTCAGGTGAAGTCCCGCGATTTCAAAGCCGCATTCAGTGTAAATGGGGGGGGGCTCAAGGTATTAAATACTCACCTGTCCAACGGTTCCTCGCCGGAATCTTCTTCTAAGTGTCAGTCTTCGGGCCTCTTCATTGGCCGCCCTGCGCATGCGCAGCAGCTCGTCATCCCGGCACTCAGAGACCAGCCTGACACTGTAAGCTGAGCTGCAAATGCGCAGCTCAATTTACAGTGCCGGGTTAAACAAGGGGCAGGCAGGTAGGGGCATTATTTTGCAGAAGAGACAGCGCATGTCTCCTCTGCAATGAAAGCCTGCTCATTGTTTCTTACAGAAGAACTTTAGTTCTGCTTTACAGTGTTACTAAACCTTCAACAGTAAAATCATTTACTGTTTTGTGTAATAAGGCTGTTTTAACCTCCCCTTCTTCCACTGTCCCCAATCCATCTGCTGATAGTACAGAGCTCTAGGAGGCACTCTGCACACGCTCAGTTTGGTGTCTATTGCTAGAGTTTTTTTTTTGTTTTGTTTTTTTTTTGGAGGGAAGGATGCATGTGATCAGCACTGTCCAGACAGAGGGTCAGGGGTCCTGCAGCCTCATAGGACAGTCAGAGGAGAATGAAAACTCCTCCTATAAGCTTTAACCAGACACCGATAGAAGTCACAAGACTGCTATATACTGCTGATGAGAAAAAATATTTATCAGTTTATATTTACTAAAATAATCGCATTTCCATATTCTGTGGGAGACCAGATATAGTGAACGCCGTGTCCTGGGTTTAGTAACGCTTTAATTGCGCCCGTGTGACTAAGGAGGCCTTACTGTCGCATTTCTCGTCCTAGGCAAGAATGACATCAGGACTGCCCACAGACTCCTGGGATATGGGGGTGAAACACGCAAAAAACATGCCTGCCCCTTTTTAGAATTCGCTCTGCGCCAAAAACACTTCACCAATGCGAATTTGCCGTGCGTTTGTAATATGTGTGGGGCGCCAATAAGAATGAATAGGGCCACAGCGAGTCTGCAGAGGTGCAGCGCACAGGTGTGGATGAAGCCTGAATATTTGTTTTTAATTATCTCCATTTCCAGGAGGAAGTTATCAATAATAAACAATCAGAAACAAACAAACAAACGTTCCTCCTCATGGGTGATACATGGCAGGTGCTACAATGTAACCGATAAAGTCGCCCCTTGTGCACCACCCAGCCCCTCCCCCTCCAGGAAGAATTGTCTACAGAGCGCAGAAGTTAAACACAGAAGCAGCAGAACCAGATTTTTTCTTTTCTCTTTTTTTGGGGGACGTCCCTCTAATATCACCCAAAGTCACTCACATTCTCTACAAGAAATGTCACACTTCATAGGATCAGCCAGGAGGGGGCTGGGCACCGGAATATGATAACTGGAGGGTCAAGGATGAATGTGATTGGGCACTGGTGGGGGGACACAGACAGTTTTTATGTGATGACCAATATTCTCACACAGACCTCCAGTACACAGCTGGGAAATAATCATAGAACAGAAAACCGTTTACAAGATCACCATTGTGAGATCGGTCACAGCGCGACCCCAACCAGAGGCACATATACAGAGGGAGAGGGAGAACCTGATTGGTTGTTGGTGACAACTACTACAGTTCTCTTTGACTCGTTTTTAGATCTCAAATTCCGCCTGAATCATTGCTCCTCCCACCAGCTGGTTCACATAGCAGACACTGAAAGCCTGATTTTAACTTTCAGCTGGTGGGCAGCAACTCACTATGAAGGGAAAGGGGCTCAGTTTCCTACAGTGTTACTATACACAGGGCAGAGACACAGATGGTGTTACTATACACAGAGCAGAGACATATAGTTGATGGTGTTACTATACACAGGACAGAGGCCTGCCAGTGTTACTATACACAGGACTTTATATAATTCTCCCATATTGTCCTGCGTACTAGAGGTGTGATCTCTATATAAGAACACCTGTTTTGTGTATCAGAGGTGTGACCTCTATATATGAGCACCTGTCCTGTGTATTAGAGATGTGTGATATCTATATAAGAACACCTGTCCTGTGTATTAGAGATGTGTGATATCTATATAAGAACACCTGTCCTGTGTATTAGAGGTGTGTAATCTCTATATAAGAACACCTGTCCTGTGTATTAGAAGTGTGTGATATCTATATAAGAACATCTGGCCTGTGTATTAGAGGTGTGTAATTTCTATATAAGAACACCTGTCCTGTGTATTAGAAGTGCGTGGTATCTATATAAGAACATCTGGCCTGTGTATTAGACGCACACCTGTCCTGTGTATTAGAGATGTGTGATCTCTATATAAGAACACATGTCCTGTGCAGTACAGGTGTTCTCTGTGTATTAGAAGCACACCTGTCCTGTGTATTAGAGGTATGAGCTCTCTTTAAGAGTACCTGTCCTGTGTACTAGTTATGTAATCTCTGTATAAGAATGCCTGACCTGTGCATTAGAGGTGTGTGATCTCTATATATGAACACCTGTCCTGTGTATTAACAGTTTTCTGTGTATTGCAGCTCCTCTGTATTAGCAGCACATCTGTCCTGTGTTTTAGAGGTGTGTGATTTCTATATTAGAAGAACACCTGTCCTGTGTATTAGAAGAACACCTGTCCTGTGTATTAGAGAGGTGTGATCTCTATATAAGAACACCTGTCCTGTGTATTAGAGGTGATCTCTATATTAGAAGCACACCTGTGTATATATATATATATATTGCCATTGTCGGCCTTCCATCCGCCGGTCACGTGCAGAGAAATGCAGCAATCCGGCGCTCTGTAGAATGCGGAGAGCCGGGTGAGGAGGAGATGGAGTCGGGGGGGCAGCGGGCAGACATTGCACCATTCCCCGCTCTCACCTCCACACCGCTCCGCACACCGCTCAGCACACCGCTCGCTTACCTTTGGCAGACATGTCTCTCTCTCTCTCTCTCTCCCGGGGAGATGCGGAGGGGACCGGTCTGGCTGCGGATGATCCCGGGGACCGGCTCCCAGCACAGGAGGGAGGGGGGAGGAGGGAGCCGGGAGGGGGAGGAGAGGGGGGCTGAGCCGGGGACACTCTCCTGGCGGGCGGTGTGCGGGGAGGAGGGTGTCACTGCAATGACATCGGGAGATCACTCCGCACCCTACACTGAGCCCCGAATCATCACCACTCACACTATATATATATATATATATATATACACCGGATTTACTGTCAGCAGGGAATAGGACATACAAGGGTGAGCAGCTCCACTGACAGGACAAAATAGCACCAAGGATAGACATGGCAGAACCAGAGAGTGCCAGGAGAGAGAGAACCGGAGAGTGCCAGGAGAGAGATAGAACCGGAGAGTGCCAGGAGAGAGAGAACCAGAGAGTGCCAGGAGAGAGAGAGAGAACCAGAGTACCAGGGTAATCAGGAGAGAGAGAGAGAACCAGAGAGTGCCAGGGAAATCAGGAGAGAGAGAACCGGAGAGTGCCAGGACAGAGAGAGAGAACCAGAGAGTGCCAGGAGAGAGAGAGAGAGAACCGGAGAGTTCCAGGAGAGAGAGAGAGAACCAGAGAGTGCCAGGGTAATCAGGAGAGAGAGAACCAGAGACTGCCAGGGTAATCAGGAGAGAGAGAACCAGAGAGTGCCAGGAGAGAGAGAGAGAGAACCGGAGAGTGCCAGGAGAGAGAGAGAGAGAACCGGAGAGTGCCAGGAGAGAGAGAGAGAGAGAACCGGAGAGTGCCAGGAGAGAGAGAGAGAACCAGAGAGTGCCAGGGCAATCAGAAGAAAGAGAACCAGAGCATGCCAGGGTAATCAGGAGAGAGAGAACCAAAGCATGCCAGTGTAATCAGGAGAGAGAGAGAGAGTGTCAGGGTAATCAGGAGAGAACCAGAGAGTGCCAGGAGAGAGAGAGAAAACCAGAGAGTGCCAGGTTAGTCAGGAGAGAACCAGAGAGTGCCAGGAGAGAGAGAAAACCAGAGAGTGCCAGGTTAGTCAGGAGAGAACCAGAGAGTGCCAGGAGAGAGAGAGAAAACCAGAGAGTGCCAGGTTAGTCAGGAGAGAACCAGAGAGTGCCAGGTTAGTCAGGAGAGAACCAGAGAGTGCCAGGTTAATCAGGGGAGATCCAGAGTGCCAGGATAATCAGGAGAGAAGCAGAGAGTGTCAGGTGAGAACCAGAGAGTGCCAGGTTAGTCAGGTGAGAACCAGAGAGTGCCAGGTTAGTCAGGAGAGAACCAGAGAGTGCCAGGTTAATCAGGGGAGATGCAGAGTGCCAGGTTAATTAGAAGAGAACCAACGATAGACAGATTATTGAGGCAGAACAAGAGAGCACCAAGTTAGCTGTGGTAGAACCAGAAAGTGCCAGGATAGTTGGGGCAGAACCAGAGAGTGCCAGGTGAATTAGGGCAGAACCAGAGAGTGCCAGGATAATCAGGAGAGAACCAGAGAGAGTCATGTTAGTCATAAAATAACTGAACAGAGACAGATTATTGTTACAGAACCAGAGAGTGCCAAGTTTATTTATTTCAGGTACTTATATAGCGCCGTCAATTTACGCAGCGCTTTACATATACATTATACATTAACATAAGGAGCTTACAATCTAAGGTCCCTAACTCACATTCATACATACTAGGGCCAATTTAGACAGGGTCCAATTAACCTACCAGCATGTCTTTGGAGTGTGGGGGGAAACCGGAGTACCCGGAGGAAACCCACGCAGACACAGGGAGAACATGCAAACTCCAGGCAGGTAGTGTCGTGGTCGGGATTCGAACCAGCGACCCTTCTTACTGCTAGGCGAAAGTGCTACCCACTACACCACTGTTTAGTTGGGTCAGAAAAAGAGAGAGAAAGGTTAGCTGGGGCAGAACCAGAGAGTGCCAGGGTACTTGGAGCAAAACCTGAGAGAGTCTGGTAAGTCAGGAGAGAACCAGAGAGTGCCAAGTAGTTGAGGCAGAATAAGAGGGAGCAATGTTAGTTTGGGCAGAACCAGCGAGTGCTAGTTGAATCAGGGCAAAACCAGAGAGTGCCAGGATAGTTGGGGCAGAATCAGGTGAATCAGTGCAGAAGAAAGAACAAGGTTAGTTGGGACAGAACCAGAGAGTGCCAGGGGTTAGTCAGGAGTGAGCCAAAGAGAGACAGATTATTGGGGCAGAAACAGAGAGCACCAAGTTAGCCGTGGCATAAGAAAGTGTAAGTATAGTTGGGCAGAAACAGAAGGTGCCAGGTAAATTGGGGTAGAACCAGAGAGTGCCAAGATATTTGGGTCAGAACAAGAGAGAGAACGGTGAGTTGGGGCACAACCAAAGAGTACCAGGGTAATTGGAGCAGAACCTAAGAGAGCTAGGCAAATCAGGAGAAAACCAGAGTGCCAAGTTAATTGGGACAGAACAAAAAAGAGCAATGTTAGTTGGGGCACAACCAGGGAGTGCTTGGTGAATTGGGGTAGATCAACAGAGTGCAAGGATAGTTGAGGCAGTTCCTGAGACAGCTAGGCTAGTCAGGGCAAAACCAGAGAGTGCCAGGTTAGTCAGGAACGGACCAGAGAGTGCCCGTTTATTTGAAGTAAAACCAGACAGCACCAGGTTAGTCAGGGCAGAATCAGAGAAAGACGGTTTATAGTCTGGGCAGAGTCAGACAGTGGCCTCCAGAATTACATACATCTATCATTCTGTCCAAAAAAACAGCATTTTATGGGGATCAGTTATTCAAAATAAGGAAAAATTATAAAAACTTAGGGATCTAGTTGAAAAAAAATTCACAGTGTGAATGTCTGAGGATTTGCACAACCACCACAAAAAATCCCATAATCTTTCTGATAAGTGTATTTCTCATGATTGCCAGCACCATCTGGTGGCAAAAATGCAGTATTTTCCCAATTGAGGTATTTCAGGAAAATACTGCATTATGGCCACTAGACGGAGCTGACAATCATAAAAAAATAAACTTTTTAGAAAAATTACAGGAATTGTTTGTGATGGCTGTGCATATGCTCAGACATTTTCACTGTATTTAAATTTTTTACTAGAACCCTTAGGGTCACCATATACATGACATTCTGACCATACAATCTTTGTACAATCAGTTTTAGATTTACCAAAACTATGCAGCAAGAGGACCTACCTACACTATCCAATCAATTGGCTTCCAGTCAGGCAGGCATTTACACTACGTACTTGTTTGGTAGATCTAAAGGAGATTGTACAATCAAATGTGTAGTAAGTTTAATGTTGCTGTCAACAACCAATCAGGTTTCACCTTGGTTAACACTTCTGCCTAGCAGCACTAGGGTGGTTGGTTCGATTCCTGACCAGGGCACTACCTGCCTGTAGTTTGCATGTTCTCCCTGTGCCTGCTTGAGTTTCCTCTGGGTACTCTGGTTTTCTCCCACACTCCAAAGACATGCTGGTAGGTTAATTGGTTCCTGTCTATATTGGCCTTAGTATGTGTGTGTATGCATGTGAGTTAGAGACCTTAGATTGTAAGCCCTTCGAGGACAGAGACTGATGTCAATGTATAATATATATGTACAGCGCTGCTTAAATTGACAGCACTATACACGCTCACCGGCCACTTTATTAGGTAACCTGTTCAATTGGTTGGTAACACAAACTGCTAATCAGCCAATCACATGGCAGCAACTCAGTGCATTTAGGCATCTAGACGTGGTGAAGACGACTTGCTGAAGTTCAAACCGAGCATCAGAATGGGGAAGAAAGGGGATTTTAAGTGACTTTGAACGTGGAATGGTTGTTGGTGACAGACGGGCTGGTCTGAGTGTTTCAATAACTGCCGATCTACTGGGATTTTCACACACTACCATCTCTCGGGTTTGCAGAGAATGATCAGAAAAAGAGAAAATATCCAGTGAGAGGCAGTTTTGTGGAGGAAAATGCCTTGTTGATGTCAGAGGTCAGTGGAGAATGGGCAGACTGATTTGAGATGATAGAAAGGCAACAGTAACTCAAATAACCACTCGTTACATCCAAGGTATGCAGAATACCATCTCTGAACGCACAACATAGCCAACCTTGAAGCAGATGGGCTACAGCAGCAGAAGACCACACCAGGTATCAGTTAAGAACAAGAAACTGAGGCTACAATTCGCAGAGACTCATCAAAATTGGACAATAGAAGATTGGAAAAACCTTGCCTGGTCTGATCAGCCTCGATTTCAGCTGTGACATTCAGATGGTCGGGTCAGAATTTGGCGTAAACAACATGAAAGCATGGATCCATCCTGTCTTGTACCAACGGTTCAGGCTGGTGGTGGTGTAATGGTGTGGGGGGGATATTTTCTTGGTACATTTTGGGCCCTTTAGTACCAATTGAGCATTTAAACCCCACGACCTACCTGAGTATTGTTGCTGACCATGTCCATCCCTTTATGATTACAGTGTCCCCATCTTCTGATGGCTCCTTCCAGCAGGATAATACACCATGTCACAAAGATCAAATCATCTCACCACTGGTTTCTTTAACATGACAATGAGGTCCCTGTACTCCAATGGATGTGCAGCCGACAAATCTGCAGCAACTGCGTGATGCTAGTATGTCACTACGGAACAAAATCTCAGAGGAATGTTTCCAACACCTTGTTATCTATGACACAAAGAATGAAGGCAAAAGGGGGTCCAACCCGGAACTAGCAAGGTGTACCTAATAAAGTGGCCAGTGAAAGTACCTTACAATTTTATTATATTTTTCTATCTTCTGTTTGTTTATATTACTTTGTAATTTTTTGGAAAATAATAAAAATGACAATATATAAAAAAATAAATAAATAAATAAACATGAATAATATACGTTCAACATTGTGAAAGTGTAAAAGAATCTGTGCTCCAATTTTAAAGAAACGTGTGATAAGTGAATGATAAAAAAAAAAAAAATACCTTACATAGTTACATAGTTAGGTTGAAAAAAAGACACAATGCCATGGAAGAGACTATGGCTATCTCATATGATCGCTTGCCTAAAGCCTCGTACACACGATCAGATTTTCCGCCAGGAATTGTGTGATGACAGACTGTTGGCCAGGCCTGTTCGCTCCATTGGACAATTGTCTGATTTTCTTATGTATAATTTGATTTTCTTTTAATATAACTTTTTATTATTATCTGTGTTAATGATTTTGATATTATTTTATTATTTTTTTCCCAACTTCCAAACCCTCCCTTTTATATGTTTTCGCACTTATATTGCTCTTTCCTTCTTTCTTCAAGAAGCCCAGACTTCCGCCAAAACTTCCTTAAAGCGGGATTCTGGCCATAAAAAAAAAAAAAAAAAGAAAAGTCAGCAGCTACAAACTCTGTAGCTGCTGACTTTAAATAAGTACTTACCTGTCCTGGGTGCCCGTGATGTCGGCCGCCCGTGGCCGACCCGTCCTTGCAGCTTCACTGCCAGTTTCCTACTGCACATGTGCGAGCGGCGCGGCGCTCTGTGAATGGCCCTGTGGTGTTCTGGGAAGACACACAGTTCCCAGAAGACAACAGGACCGCTCACCGAGGAGCAGAAGACGCCGCGGAAAAGGAAGAGGCAGATTAGGAAGACTGCCTAGCAACAAGGGTTTAGGTAAGTTTAAAACATTTTTTTTTTTCAAATGTTTTTTTTTTTTTTTTTTTTTTAGGATTTTTGGTGTATTTTTTTTTTTTCAGGGTGGCCCTCCACTTTAAAATTCATTTAATGTCATCTCTTGCTTACAATCATCCACTATTACCTATAAGTATTTTTCTATGTTCTTTTCATTATACATTGCATGTGTATACTTGTATTCTCTTAAAACCTTTCAATAAAATATATTGGGAAAAAAGACACAAGTCCAACCAAATTAAAAAAAATAAAAAAATAAAAATAAAAAAAATAAAAAAAATTTATACAATCCCATATACACAATCCTATACCCACAGTTCCCTGTAATAATAAACTAATAATAAAATATTGAAACATTAAATTAAACTCCGATTGGTGGCTATATCCAGCAATCCAATTTTATCTCTCCGTTTTACTTTTCTCTCATGGTTTATGAGAATTGATTTTGTCTCAGCATTCCCCAAGCAAGGATGTTTTTATGTTTGCAAATATAAAATGCAGTCAGGAATACAAGGACCACACAACAGGTTCCTATACAGAATAATTTTTTTCTCCTGCTGTCTGTCGCCATCTGGTGGAGGCCAGTTGAGCTACAGTTAAAACAGAGAGGTGGATTTGCATTATATGACATAGACAGAGTGCATATTACTATTTCATTGCTTAGGGAGACGTGTCATCCTTCTGTTTTTATAACCCTAAGCACACCTGGCACTGAACGTGCGTCTTTATGTAATCCGTCTTGCACAATACATTATTACATTTATGAGAAGTCAGTAATGAGAACACACAGGGACACTTTATGCAATATACATTTATTTTCCAGATCTCATCCCGCTTCTGACACACAAAGCTGCTGTGTTTATTGACATACTCAGAGCAACCACCACGTGACACACAAAAAATATGGATGTTAAACCCCCGTTCACACTGAATGCAGCTTTGAAATCGCGCCGCAGTACAGTGCAATCTCATCAACAGCTTGCCGACATCCGTGCGATTTCATGTAAGTTGCACCTGTAACCGCGAAAAATAGT
The DNA here is from genome assembly GCF_042186555.1 of Aquarana catesbeiana. Taxonomy (NCBI): domain Eukaryota; kingdom Metazoa; phylum Chordata; class Amphibia; order Anura; family Ranidae; genus Aquarana; species Aquarana catesbeiana. The sequence continues at coordinate 52,033,660 of NC_133331.1, read as the reverse complement.
GCTGAAACTATCAAATGGCACTTGAAATCGCACTTATTAGGACAATGCCATAGAAAGACATTAGATGCGACTTCAGGTGCGATTTGTAAACCGCATGTTGCACCTGATGTCACACCAGTGTGAAGGGGGGGGGGGCCCTAAGAGACGTAAGATTTGCTGACAGTGCAGCCACATCTAACAAAATACGTACAAACAAGGCCAAGGATAAATCCAAGGGAAAAACCAAACTCAAAGTGGTGTTCCGGCTGAAATTATACTTTTTAAATAAAAATACCCCTATAATACACAAGCTTAATGTATTCTAGTAAAGTTAGTCTGTAAACTAAGGTCTGTTTTGTTAGTTTATAGCAGTAGTTTGTTATTTTATAAACTTACAGCAGGCCGTGGCCATCTTAAGTGTGGGCATCTGAAGCCAGACTGTATTTCTTCCTGGATCTCATCCTTGCAGATCATCTCGCACATGCTCAGTGCAGCACAAGCAGTGTAATAGGTTTCAGGTCAGGTTTCCATAGCAATGGCAGTGTCAGAGGAAGTTGCTGGCCCTTCCCAGAAGGCATTGCAAACAGGAAATGATGCGATGGGCCGCGGCCAGGGAGGAGGAAGTGAAAAATGAATACAGCAGATATACAGTAGGTGCTGAGAAAAAATTTTTTAAAATATCCAATTCGTTTACAGTGCACAGTTTAGTGAGGGATGCTAAAGAGTTGTAAAAGTGGGTAGAACTCCACTTTAACTTACCACCGGCCCACAGACAACCAAATAACCTGTCTAACAGTATGCATTAAAAGCAGGGGGTTTAGTCTGCACACATTTGCAAGTGCATGCGTAAGCCACAGAGCCTCGTCAAGGCACCCTGGTATCTGTGGTACCTAACACTAACTTATAAGTGTCCCCACAGTGGAGGCACATGGATTCTGATGGATAGGTGAGAGCAGGTGGACTGAAGGGGAGCCCACCCCTTCTTAAAGGTACAGGGGCACGCTGAACACCCAGCATATAGCACACTGGCTGCAAAGGTGTCAGTGCGTTGCCTGACCAAAAAACACGACAGTGATATAAAAAGATGCCACTTGCTCTCATCTATAGCTGGCTATCGCAGTAAGAAGCATTGGAAGGCTAACAACGGGTACAGACAAAGGCCAAGGATAAATCCAAGGGAAAAACCAAGCTTAACTTACCGACCAGCTCGCAGACAACCAAATAACCTGTCTAACAGTATGCGTTAAAAGCAGGGGTTTAGTCTGCACATATTTGCAAATGCATGCGTAAGCCACAGAGCCTCGTCAAGGCTCTATCTATAGAATACTCCTGAAGATTGCTATCCACTTAAAGCGGAACTTCAGTCATTTTTCCAACTTTCCATCTATTAAATCTTCTGCTCTTGTTGTTTCAACTTTGGATAGTAAAACTTGTTTTTCTGTCAGTAAATACCTTATACAGCCCACTTCTTGTTTCTTGTCTGGTTATTAGCCTAGGCTTATGACATCAAACACAGCTCTTTCTCTCACTCTAGTGAGAGTTTGTCAGGAAGGGAGGGGGGATGAGTCATAAGAGGGCCAATGAGAGCTGCAGAGCTGGAGGTGTGTCTGTGTAAATCCAGGAAGTGAACAGGCAGCAGCTTCTTCGCTTCTTCTGCCCACAGTTAAGCGGAGGGAGATTTCCGCAGCATATTTGGCAAGTACAGAATCACAGTATATATAAAATAATATGCAAAGTGGTTGGAGGGAAGCTTGAGAATGGCAAAGATGTTTTTATTACAAATTATGTGAGCAATTATGCAGTTCCTCACAAAAAAAAAAAATGTCCCTTTAAGGCCGGAGGGCGAAAGTGATGTTTGACGTTGTTTCGGTCCTCCAAGGGCATAGAGTCACGTGGGTGCCATCTTGCCCTCACTCGACTTCCTGCCCATCTATCCCAGGAATCGGATCATTTCCGCCACTGCCGAAGGGGTCGGGGGGGGGACCTCTCCCACTGCCCATAAAAGTGATCTTGCGGCGAATCCACTGCTGAGATCACTTTTATGTGAAAGTGGATCACCGACCAGGTGAAAAATACTGGGGTTATGGCAGCTATCTGCTGCCATAACAATGGTATTTAACGTTAAAGTAGCGACTTATATCTATGGTGGGCGGTCCCAAAGTGGTTAAAGCAGTATAAGCCCTCGTTCATATTGACTGCGGCCATTTCAGACGAAGTCACACAATTTCAAAGCCGCATGTCAGTGCAACTTCATGTGTGACTTGGAAGACATGTGTGTGTCCTCATGCACAGATGTCTACTGCTTTAACCACTTCAGCCCTGGAAGATTAGGCTGCTCAATGACCAGAGCACATTTCACAATTTGGCACTGCTCTGCTTTAACTGGTAATTGCGCGGTCATGCAATGTTGTACCCAAGCGAAATTTGTGTCCTTTTTTATCACAAATAGAGCTTTTTTTTATGGTATTTGATTGCCTCTTTGATTTTGATTTTTTGTGATATAAATGGAAAAAGACCGAAAATTTAAAAAAAAATTAGATTTTCTACTTTTTGTTATAAGAAAAATCCAATAAACTAAATTTTAGTCATACATTTAGGCCAAAATGTAGCCCCCCCCCCCAAATGACGCCATTTTAAAAAGTAGACACCCCAAGGAAATTGCTGAGAGGCTTGTTGAGCCCATTGAATATTTTATTTTTTGTCACAAGTGATTGAAATATGACAAAAAATAAATAAAAAATTACACAAAGTTGTCAGTAAATGATCTATTGTTCACACATGCCATGGTTATATGTGGAATTACACCCCAAAATACATTCTGCTGCTTCTCTTTTTTTTTTTCTTTGCACAAAGTTGTCATTAAATGATATATTGCTCGAACATGCCATGGGCATATGTGAAATTACACCCCAAAATACATTCTGCTGCTTCTCCGCGTACGGGGATACCACATGTGTGGGACTTTTTGGGAGCCTAGCCGTGTACAGCACCCCAAAAACCAATCACCGCCAGGCGTAAATTTTTGATTACCCTCCTCACTACCTATCACAGTTTCGAAGGCCATAAAGATGGCACATAAAGATGGCACAACCCCCCCCCCCAAATGACCTCATTTTGAAAAGTAGACACCCCAATGTATTTGCTGAGAGGCATGGTGAGTATTTTGCAGCTCTCATTTGTTTTTGAAAATGAAGAAAGACATTTTTTTTTTTTTTCAATTTTCAAAACTTTGTGACAAAAAGTGAGATCTGCAAAATACTCAACATGCCCTTCAGCAAAAAGCTTGGGGTGTCTACTTTTCAAAATGGGGTCATTTGGGGGGGGGGGGAGTGGTTGTGCTATATTGGCATTTCATGGCCTCAAAAACTGTGATAGGTAGTGAGGAGTGAAATGAAAAATTTACGCCCTTAGAAAGCCTGAAGGCAGTGATTGGTTTTCGGGGTCCTGTATCCCCAAACTCAGGAGAAGCAGCAGAATTTATTTTGGGGTGTAATTTAACATATGCCCATGGCATGTTTGAGCAATATATCATTTAGTGACGACTTTGTGATTTTCCCGCAACTTGTGGCAAAATATAAAATATTCCATGGACTCAACATGCCTATCAGCAAATAGCTTGGGGTGTCTACTTTCCAAAAAGGGGTAATTTGGGGGGTTTTGAACTGTCTTGGCATTGTATGCACAACATTTAGAAGCTTATGTCGCACATCACCCACTCTTCTAACCACTTGAAGACAAAGCCCTTTCTGACACTTTTTGTTTACATGAGAAAATATTTTTTTTTGTAAGAAAATTACTCTGAACCCCCAAACATTATATATTTTTTTTTAAAGCAAAGGCCCTACAGATTAAAATGGTGAGTGTTGCATTTTTTGTTTTTCACACAGCATTTGCGCATTGATTTTTTCAAATGCACTAAAACACGCTATATTGCCCAAATGTTTGATGAAATAAAAAAGATGATCTTATGCCGAGTACATGGATACCAAACACAACATGCTTTAAAATTGCGCACGAACCTGCAGTGGGGACAAACTACATACATTTTTAAAAGCCTTTACAGGTTACCACTTTAGATTTACAGAGGAGGTCTACTGCTAAAATTACTGCCCTCGATCTGACCTCCGTGGTGATACCTCACATGCATGGCGCAATTGCAGTTTACATATGACAGCAGACCAACTCTTGCATTCGCCCTTGCGCGTAAGCAAGGGGGGACAGGGGTGTTTTGGTTTTTTTTTTTATTATTATTATTTATTTTGCTTTTTTTTCTTTTTTTTAATCATTTTTATTGTTATCTCAGGGAATGTAATGCAATAGTTAGTGACAGGTACTCTTTTTTGAAAAAATTGGGGTCTATTAGACCCTAGACCTCTCCTCTGCCCTCAGAGCATCTGACCACACCAAGATCGGTGTGATAAAATGCTTTCCCTATGGCGCTGTTTATATCCGGCGAAACCTAAGTCATGAAATGCTCGTAGCTTCCGGTTTCTTAGGCCATAGAGATGATTGGAGCCGTTCTGGTCTTTGATCAGCTCTATGGTCAGCTGGTGGAACCACCAGTTGCATTATCGGGTTCCCTGTTGGGACAGGAGAGTTAGAGAAGACCACGGAAGAAGGTAGGAGGGAGAGATGTTCCCTCCCACTGCTTGTAAAAGCAGTCTAGAGGCTAATTAGCCACTAGGATTGCTTTTACATGAAAGCCGACCGCTGGCTGAAAAGAATGATACCAAGATGATACCTAAACCTGCAGGCATCATTCTGGTATAACCACTCAAAGTCCAGCAACATACCAGTACGTCGCTGGTCCTTGTTGGGCATACATTGTAATGTTCTTTTTTTCATGCAGCCTGTGGACTGAACGAAAAAAAGAGATTGATCGGTGGGTATGCCCACCACTGGAATACCGCCCTTCATCCACCCACTTCTAATGATGGGCATACATGCACCATTTTTTTTTTTACCTGTGGTGGTGAAATCACCTCCTACAGCGCTGGAGTCGCTGATTAATGTATCGTGGGAGCAAACGCTGTTGCTGTCAATATAAATAAATCAGTGCTACAGCTGAATGGCGTACCTGCTAAGCAAATGGTTAACAATAAAACAAAGTAACATTACAGTATAACAGTAAGACTTACCATACCTGCAAAACAAATACAATAAAACATAGTAAAAATAAAACATTTTTTAATGCAATCTGTGCCTAAAAAATATATGCCAAAGCATGGTTGCAATCCGCCCCTAATGTTAGGAGCAAATCGATCCTCCACCCCTGCCCCCATGCTTCGAAATATATGGTCTTTTTTTTTAACTGGTGGTGAAATCACCTTTGACATCGCTGGAGTCACGGCTTTACATATCGTGGGAGCAAACGCTGTTGCTGTCAGAATAAATAAACCCATGCTGCAGCTGAATGGCGTACCTGCTAAGCAAATGATGGTTAATAATAAAACAAAGTAACATTACAGTATAACATACCATACCTGCAAAGCAAATGCAATAAAACGTAGTAAAAATAAAACAGATTTTATTTTTGGCTTTTTTATTTTATATATTTTTGTGTTTTTGTGTGTGGTTTTTTTTTGTCACTTTTTTCACTTTTACAAAAACTGTAAACTGAACGTTGCAGATTAGGGTCTCTCAAAATGTGATGGCCATCTCATCTTTCGAGAACCTGTGTTAGCGTGCCCTAGGACTGTGTAGTGCTGTACCCTACGCTAATACTCCACTAGTGTGTGGTAGCATTTGAAACAGTCACCGATGCACAGACCAGGTTGGTCAGGACAGGAGGAACAATAAAAGCGGGTGTCACGCCTAAATCCGCATTTTCTGCAGACACAACATCTTCTTTGGGGTGTTCTTTGGGTAGGGGTACCAGGAAGGACATATACGGAAAATGCCTCTCATGCAGCCGGCTCACTGCATTTGCGTTGGGAAGGTGGGCCATAGCACCGTCTGGAAACAGAAGGGCTGTGACAATCTCTTCCTGGAATTTTAGGAAGGATCCAGTTCGTCCTGAAGCTTTGAATAGCACAAAAGTGTTTAGCAGAGCCAATTGAAATAAGTATAAAGACACTTTTTTGTACGAGCGTCTGGCCTTACAGGCAATTAGGTACGGCGCCAACAACTGGTCGTTGGGGTCCACCCCTCCCATGTTAAGGTTGTATTCGTGGACACAGAGGGGTTTCCCCACAACACCAGTCACCGTAGGAATTTGGACTGTCGTATCTGCGTGAAAGGAGGACAGAACGAAAACATTCCATGAATCCCTCCACTTCACTGCTAACAAATTATTACACTTCAAGCAGGCTCTCTCCCCCATCTAAGTCGGGATTCTACAAGCCATTGGGGGAAGTCCCTGCGATTAGATCGCACGGTGCCACATGCACCAATTCCATAATCAAAAAGGTGACTAAAAAGTGGCACGCTCGTGTAATAATTGTCCACGTACAAGTGGTACCCCTTTCCGAATAAGGGTGACACCAAGTCCCACACAGTCTTACCAGCGCTCCTTATGTAGTCTGGGCAGTTCTCCTGCTCCACGTGACTATCTTCTCCCTCATAAACCATAAAACTATATGCATAGCCTGTTGCCCTGTCACAGAGCTTATATATCTTGACCCCATATCTGGCACGCTTGCTGGGAAGATACTCTTTGATAGACAAGCGGCCAGAAAACATAATCAGGGACTCATCAACGCAGACTTGATTGGGCGTAAACAAGGCTGCAAACTGTTGGTTGAAGTGGTTTACGAGGGGCCGAATTTTGTAAAATCCAGGGTCACCCCGAGGATGACAAAGTTCATTATCATTGAAGTGCATGAACCGCAAGATCTGCTTGTATCGTGTCCTGGTCATGGAGGCAGAGAACACGGGCATATGGTGAATTGGGTCAGTGGACCAATATGACTGCAACTCACTCTTTTTAGTTATGCCCATGAGGAGGGATAGGCCCAGGAAAGTCTTAAATTCGGAGACCGTAATAGGTCTCCAATCTCTGGCAAGGGTCAACTGGGGATTAGCGGCGATGAATTGACCAACATACAAATTGCTTTGGTCCACAATAGATCTATAGAGATCTTACGTGAAAAACAGCAAATAAAAATCAAGTGACGTAAAAATCAACTGTTTCCACCTTCCAGGTTGGCCAGTGAATGGGGGAAGTCCGGGTGCTGCAGAAGTGGTGGGCATCCAATTAGGATTGGCAAATGCAGCAGGAAGGGCACTATGGGCTTGACGGGCCTGTGTTTGTCTTCTTCTTGGTGGCTGTGGGACACTACTCGTGCTAGCCACCTCACTAGCTTGAACTGCACTTATGGGACTCGCCACGTCACCAAGTGTTACTGCGGTGCTCGATGTACTACCAGGATGTACTAGGCCGCTGGTGCTTGCCAGTTCACCAGAAGGATGAGCAGCACTAGTACTAGCTCTCTGCCCCATACGAGAGCCCTGCGGTTCTTGCACCTCAACGACAGCAGACGAATGGGGTCGGGTACGCCTGACCTTGGCAGGGACCATTACTCCGTCGTCAGAGCTATCTGTCAGGGCGCCGCTGCTGTCTACCGGTTCGTATTCTGAGCCTGAATCTGACAGGTGGGTGACTTCCTCTTCACTATATGTCATGCTCAGAAACATGTAGGCCTCTTCACTACTGTACCTTCGATTTGACATTTTGGTCTCTAAATTTACTGGTACAGTAGTGAGACTCACAGGAAAAAGAGCTCCTGACTGTCAATGACTGCTTCAAGCGCTATAAAAAAAAGTGTTAAGCCCTGTACACAGGGTCAGACATTGATCGGACATTCCGACAACAAAATCCGTGGATTTTTTCCGACTTATGTTGGCTCAAACTTGTCTTGCATACACATGGTTGGACAAAGTTGTCGGAAAATCCCATCGTTCTGAACGTGGTGACGTAAAACACGTACCTCGGGACTATAAACGGGGCAGTAGCCAATAGCTTTCCTCTCTTAATTTATTCTGAGAATTCGTGGCACTTTGTGCGTCGGATTTGTGTACACACGATCTGAATTTCCGACAACGGATTTTGTTGTCGGAAAATTTTATAGCAAGCTCTCAAACTTTGTGTGTCGGAAATTCCTATGGAAAATGTGTGATGGAGCCTACACACGGTCGGAATTTCTGACAACAAGGTCCTATCACACATTTTCCGTCGGAAAATCATATCGTGTGTACAAGGCATTAGCGTTCGCAGGGATCAGGCCTGACTCTGCAAATGCTGCAGTTATATGTGTTGTGTTTTTGTAAGTGACAGTGATCAGTCGATACTGCACTTGGGTAGGTGGGCTGGGCTGGGCTGGGCGGAGGGGCTAAACGCAGGTGCTAGCAGGTATCTGGGCTGATTCCGCTAACTCTGCGTTTTTGGGAACCCTAAACTATTGGGCATGCTAATATAGTTCTGATCAGATCAAAGATATCGATCCGTTCAGACACTATACTACTAAGGGAGGTGTATGGTGTGGGTGTTAGCGCTACTGGCACTAATCTGACGCTGCCTGGGGCGACGCAGACCCTGACTGACGCTAAAACCTAGCTGATATCACCCGCCGGGCAATCAGGGGGTTAAATCTTTATTGGGTAATATACGGCGGGTGCTCTGATGCTATAATAAACTAACTAACCAGTGTCACCCGTAACACTAATACAGTGATCACTGGTGATAGGGGGTGAAAGGGTTAACTAGGGGGAAATCAGGGGGTTAAAACCTTTATTAGGTAACATACGGGGGTACCTGACACTATAAAGACCTGACGGTGAAACTAATCATCTAACTGGCTAACTAGCGTCACCCGTGACACAAATACGGCGATCAGAAAAGAGATTGATTAGTAACACTGGTGACAGGGGGTGAAAGAGTTAACTGGGGGGTGATAAAGGGGTTAAACCTTTATTAGGGGGGTTTAGGGGGTTACCCTAGACCTAATGGGGCCTACTACTAACTGCCCTAACATTTCAGTCACAGATGACACCTATGCAGTGATCAGTGAAAAATCTGAAAACTGCAATTGGTGACACAGTGACACTGACAGGGAGTGAAGGGGTTAACTGGGGGCAATCGGAGGGTGGAAAGTGTACCTATGTGTACTGTGTTAGTGTAGTGTTGGTGCAACTCACGATAAGACGTCTTCTCTCCTCTCACTGGAATTGAAAAGACTCCACGAGGAGAGACGACATCACTTCCCCCCGTCTGTGACAGGGGAAGGTTTCCATTCGTTAGGACCGATCAGCAGGTCCAGGCCAGAAAACATTGGCCGGGACCTGAGGACTGATCGGTCCTCTAACGAATCCGACCACTGCGGACCCGGGGGGAGGGAGGGATGTACAGGTACGCCCATTTGCCCACCCATGCTGTTCTAATGACGTACATCGGCGTGCCGCGGTCGGCAAATGGTTAAACCAAAAACCACACATTTATTATATTGCAGCTTACCAATTCTTAAATGTGGGGGCTGCATTAGTTTGCATTTGCTTTATTCTGACCTGGTGAACCAGTAAGTCTGATGTTTTTCAAGAAGAACGAGCTGTCCTGCCAATGTAGCAGTTGGAGGGTTGAGACAAACCATTTACCACTGACAGGATTGCTTACAATGATCCACTTTTATAAGAAAAAAAGTCACTGTGCAGCAGGAAAAAAAGCTCACCCTGTGCCTTTTCCTATACTAAGCAGCTGAACACATATGGATTTATTCACATGAATCCCATATAGAATATCCACAACATAATTAGGCTACATTCGTACAGACAATAGTGTGCAGATAGTTTGCTCCAATCACTGGGCGTGCAACCCTACCTCTGCAGCCAGGTTCTGAGCTCCCCCCCCTTTCCCCTTTTCCTCCCTCCCTTCCCTTTTGTTTCCCCTTTTCCTCCCTCCCTTCTCTTTACTTCTTCTCCCCCCCCCTCTCCCATTTGTTCCCCCCCTCCCCCCAATTCTCTGCCTCCTCACTTTCTTTTCCTCTTTTTTTCTTTTCCTTCTTTTTCTCTGTTTCTTTTTTTTATTTATATTTATTATTAGTATTATTTTTATATTTATTTTTATTTTATCTGCCTAGATGGGCGGGGCCAGCCGGCATCATCCGTTTCCATGACATCCGCAGCCCCGACACTGCAGCGCCCCCTGTTACTTGGTCACCGCCGCCGCATCATGCACGGGCAGCCGGTGATGACTGCTGTAATCTGAGCTGACCTGCAAACATTTACCCCACACGGGTGCCGATCTGTGTCAGGCCAGGGTTTGCCATCGTCATGCATCTCCATGGCATCGGCGGCCCTACAGCATCCCCATTGCCTGGTTACTTCCGCCGCATTGCGCATGCGCGATTGTGATGTGCAACCACTGATCCCTGCAGTGGCGCAGATCAATATGTAGATCGTGCGATGCATATTGATGTTCCCTAGCAATGGGCCCGTCCCTACAGTGACTCAGGATCCACAATATCAAATCCTATATGACAATACACAGGTAGTGTCAGTGCTTTTTTGTGTAAACCCCTTCTTCTCATACGTTTTTTGAATCTGTGTAATTATGCTAACTTTTTGAGTCTTTTTGGCAGGATTTGTGACATCATACTTATCTGGGGGTGGGAGGAGCTATGGTTTTCTTTCTTTTCTAAATGGTTGATGGTTATTTAAATTCTTTTCACTGTTACCCCACGTTTATCACATGTCTGACAAAGGCGTCCTGCGTGACTCTGAAACGTTGCACTTTTCTTGTGGTGTGATCATGCATTAAACTACCCGTTTGGACGCCACTTTGTGGCGATTCTTGGTGTGCTGGCAAATATCTACTTTGCAACCCCACCTCTGGACGCAGCAACACTCTATGCCAGTGATGGCGAACCTTCGCACCCCAGATGATTTGGAACTACATTTCCCATGATGCTTAACTAAACTGCAGAGTGCATGAGCATCATGGGAATTGTAGTTTCAAAACATCTGGGGTGCCAAGGTTCGCCATTACTGCTCTATGTTATGGCCACGTGCAAACTGGCCGATTAGCTGCAATCATTATGTATGCGGCTGGAACTCCACAGTAACTCCAGCCCTTGACACTGTCTGTGTTCAGGGTCGGTCAGAGGCTCTATTTGCATATAACCAGATGAGTGGTCACATACCAACAATGGCAGCGCTGGCCATTGATTTGTAAAGAGTATAAATCTGACAGCTGCTGCTGGTCTACTGATTCTCACCAGCTGTCGCTCCTCAGAGGCATGGTGGGGGGATAGCACTTGGAGCGTCCATACCGCAGACACTTCTCAACTCAATTCATGTTCAGTCACAGTAGCACAGTATGAATGGTTGCTAAGATGCCATTAGCTGTTGCAGCTGTCAAAGCAAACCAAGTTACATCCCCCACCCCATTCAGCTGCCAGCTGGGAGATTCAGATCACTATCAAACATGGTCAATGCCATATTTGGGTAATGATCTAATCTAGCATCCTTGCCTTTTACTGTACATTCAGCTGCGGACCAAGCCAACCATTGCTAGGAAGCCAGTGGCTGCCAGCATCCTAGCAACCACAAGCCCTGTGCAGAAAGCTGTCACATTCATGACAGTTTCCCAGTACACAATGCCTATTCTGAGCACTGGTGTCCCTCTGTATGCCAACTCTCAGTTGGTCTTCTCTACTACATATTTGCGTGTCTGAGAACTGACGGCAATTGTTTTAATCTGTTCCAACCATAGAGACAGATTCTCAAAGTGCCAGAAATAAGAACTATCTGAATTTTGGTGCACATGTCGGACCTTCCACAACAATTGTTGCAATGCTTATCTGATTTAGGTGCCGTCCATTTCAAAGGGGCCAAACCAGAAAAAGTGTTGTAACTCCTTCACAGCACAAATCTCCCCTGACAGCTACTGTATTCTGATAGCTGGCCCCCCGAGGCTGCCAAAAATCCTGAACAGTGGCTGCACCTGATCGGATTGCAGCTGCTGCTCGTCCACCTGGTTTAGGGCCCATTCATACTAAAATGTTGTGCAGGGAACCTGCATTCTGTGCAATCGCACTGTCCTTGCGATCTGCAGCGGGTATCAGAGCAAAATTAATGACACCCCAAATGCAGGTCGCAAATGCAGTGCGTTTGCCCACACCAGATCGCATGGTACCTAAGTATCATATGATCTGTTTGTAGTGCGTTTCCAAAAGTACTTTTGGTGGGGTGCAGTGCAATTTCAGAAATTTCACTGCACAGAACTGCATGCAAAACGCACAGGAACATGTAATGGGATCCTGTGCGATTCACATGCAAATCTTAGTGTGAATGGACCCCGACAGATCAAAGGATGTAAAGCTCTTAGCTTTGTGAATAGAGCCTAAGGCTCCATTCAACCCTTAGGCATTTGGAATCACAGGTGGAATAGCTATGATTCTGCCTGCGAATTCAGAATCGGGGCAAAACCTGGGATGCAATTGCGATGCCATTACTTATTAATGGCACCCCAATCGCGGTGCGATTTTGCCTCGATTGGTGGGCAAAATTGCAACATGCTATGCTGTCACCCAAAAGAAGCTCCTGCTCCTTTTTGAGCGGCAAGCTTTGCGCGTTGTGATTTTGACGTGATTGCAGCGCGATTTATCGCCCACCAATCATTTCCTTTTCCAAAACAAACTAGAGATGCAAAATACTCACCATTCCTCTTAGCAAATACCTTGGGGTGTCTACTTTCCAAAATATGGTCATTTGGGGGTTTTTGTGCTATCTGGGCATTTCATGGCCTCCGAAACTGTGATAGCTAGTGAGCAGTGAAATCACCATTTTACACCCTTAGAAAGCCTGAAGGCGGTGATTGGTTTTTGGGGTCCTGTACACGGCTAGGCTCCCAAAAAGTCCCACACATGTGGTATCCCCATATGCGGAGAAGCAGCAGAATGTATTTTGGGGTGTAATTTCACATATGCCCATGGCATGTTCGAGCAATATATCATTTAATGACAACTTCGTGCAAAGAAAAAAAAAAAGAAAGCTTGTAATTTTCCCGAAACTTGAGGCAAAATATAAAATATTCCATGGACTCAACATGCCTCTCAGCACATAGCTTGGGGTGTCTACTTTCCAAAATGGGGTCATTTGGGGGGTCTTGTGCTATCTTGACATTCAAGGGCCTCTGAAACTGTGGTAAGTGAAAGTACATAGATACCAAACACGACATGTTTTAAAATTGCGCACAACCGTGCAGTGGCGACAAACTACATACATTTTTAAAAGCCTTTAAAAGCCTTTACAGGTTACCACTTTAGATTTACAGAGGAGGTCTACTGCTAGAATTACTGCCCTCGATCTGACGTTCATAGTGATACCTTACATGCATGGTGCAATTGCTGTTTACATACAACACGAGACCGACGCTTGCGTTCACCTTTGCACGTGAGCACGAGGGGACAGGGGTGCTTTATTTTTATTTTTAATTATTTATTTTCCTTTTTTTTTATTTTTACAATGTTCCTTTCATTTTTTATTTTTTTTAATAATTTTTATTGTTAGCACAGGGAATGTAAATATCCCCTATGATAGCAATAGGTAATTATGGGTACTCTTTTTTTTTAAATTTGGGCGCAATTAGACTCTAGATATCCCTCCTGCCCTCAAAGCATCTGACCACACCAAGATCGGTGTGATAAGATGCTTTCCCAATGGTGCTGTTTATATCCAGGGAAACCAAAGTCACTAATAACTACTCAATACCAGTACGTCGCTGGTCCTTGTTGGGCATATATTGTAATGTTCTATTTTTGCATGCAGCATGTGGGCTGAACGAAAAAAAGAGATCGGTTGGTATGCCCACCATTAGAACACCGCCCTGCATCCACCCACTTCTAATGATGGGCATACGTGCACTGTTTTTTTTTTTTTTTTTTTTAACTGTGGTGGTGAAATCACCTCCTAAAGCGCTGGAGTCGCTGATTTACATATCGTGAGAGCAAACGCTGTTGCTGTCAAGATACATAAATCAGTGCTTCAGCTGAATGGCGTGCCCTAAAAGCAAACAACGGTAACAATAAAACATCAACTCAATAAAACAACAACAATCTGTGCCAAAAAAAGAGTAAAAAATATATGCCAAAGCATGGGGGCAATCCGCTCCTAATGTTAGGGGCAAATCGCCCCCCCCACCCCACCCCCATGCTTTGGCATGTATGCTCTTTTTTTTTTTTTTTTTTTATCTGTGGTGATGAAATCACCTCCTACAGCGCTGGAGTCGCTGATTTACGTATCGTGAGAGCAAACGCTGTTGCTGTCAAGATAAATAAATCAGTGCTTCAGCTGAATGGCCTACCTGAAAAGCAAACAACGTTAACAATAAAACATGAACTCAATAAAACAACAATCTGTGGCAAAAAAAAAAAAAAAAGAGTAAAAAATTTATGCCGAAGCATGGGGACAATCCACCCCTAATGCTAGGGGCAAATCGCCCCGACCCCCATGCTTTGGCATATATGCTCTTTTTTTTAACCTGTGGTGGTGAAATCACCTCCTATGGCACTGGAGTCGCTGATTTACATATCGTGAGAGCAAACGATGTTGATGTCAAGATAAATAAATCAATGCTGCAGCTGAATGGCGTACCTGAAAAGCAAATAACGTTAACAATAAAACATTACATCAATAAAACAACAATCTGTGCCAAAAAAAAAGAGTAAAAAATTTATGCCGAAGCATGGGGGCGATCTGCCCCTAATGCTAGGGGCAAATCGCCCCGACCCCCATGCTTTGGCATATATGCTCTTTTTTTTAACCTGTGGTGGTGAAATCACCTCCTACAGCGCTGGAGTCACTGATTTACATATCATGAGAGCAAACGATGTTGATGTCAAGATAAATAAATCAATGCTGCAGCTGAATGGCGTACCTGAAAAGCAAATAACGGTAACAATAAAACATTACATCAATAAAACAACAACAATCTGTGCCAAAAAAAAAGAGTAAAAAATTTATGCCGAACCATGGGGGCAATCTGCCCCTAATGCTAGGGGCAAATCGCCCCGACCCCCATGCTTTGGCATATATGCTCTTTTTTTTAACCTGTGGTGGTGAAATCACCTCCTACAGCGCTGGAGTCGCTGATTTACATATCGTGAGAGCAAACGATGTTGATGTCAAGATAAATAAATCAATGCTGCAGCTGAATGGCGTACCTGAAAAGCAAATAACGGTAACAATAAAACATTACATCAATAAAACAACAATCGGTGCCAAAAGAAAAGAGTAAAAAATTTATGCTGAAGCATGGGGGCAATCTGCCCCTAATGCTGGGGCAAATCGCCCCGACCCCCATGCTTTGGCATATATGCTCTTTTTTTTAACCTGTGGTGGTGAAATCACCTCCTACAGCGCTGGAGTCGCTGATTTACATATCGTGAGAGCAAACGATGTTGATGTCAAGATAAATAAATCAATGCTGCAGCTGAATGGCGTACCTGAAAAGCAAATAACGGTAACAATAAAACATTACATCAATAAAACAACAATCGGTGCCAAAAAAAGAGTAAAAAATATATGCCAAAGCATGGGGGCAATCCGCTCCTAATGTTAGGGGCAAATCGCCCCCCCCACCCCACCCCCATGCTTTGGCATGTATGCTCTTTTTTTTTTTTTTTTTTTATCTGTGGTGATGAAATCACCTCCTACAGCGCTGGAGTCGCTGATTTACGTATCGTGAGAGCAAACGCTGTTGCTGTCAAGATAAATAAATCAATGCTGCAGCTGAATGGCGTACCTGAAAAGCAAATAACGGTAACAATAAAACATTACATCAATAAAACAACAATCGGTGCCAAAAGAAAAGAGTAAAAAATTTATGCTGAAGCATGGGGGCAATCTGCCCCTAATGCTGGGGCAAATCGCCCCGACCCCCATGCTTTGGCATATATGCTCTTTTTTTTAACCTGTGGTGGTGAAATCACCTCCTACAGCGCTGGAGTCGCTGATTTACATATCGTGAGAGCAAACGATGTTGATGTCAAGATAAATAAATCAATGCTGCAGCTGAATGGCGTACCTGAAAAGCAAATAACGGTAACAATAAAACATTACATCAATAAAACAACAATCGGTGCCAAAAGAAAAGAGTAAAAAATTTATGCTGAAGCATGGGGGCAATCTGCCCCTAATGCTGGGGCAAATCGCCCCGACCCCCATGCTTTGGCATATATGCTCTTTTTTTTAACCTGTGGTGGTGAAATCACCTCCTACAGCGCTGGAGTCGCTGATTTACATATCGTGAGAGCAAACAATGTTGATGTCAAGATAAATAAATCAATGCTGCAGCTGAATGGCGTACCTGAAAAGCAAATAACGGTAACAATAAAACATTACATCAATAAAACAACAATCTGTGCCAAAAAAAAAAGAGTAAAAAATTTATGCCGAACCATGGGGGCAATCTGCCCCTAATGCTAGGGGCAAATCGCCCCGACCCCCATGCTTTGGCATATATGCTCTTTTTTTTAACCTGTGGTGGTGAAATCACCTCCTACAGCGCTGGAGTCGCTGATTTACATATCGTGAGAGCAAACGATGTTGATGTCAAGATAAATAAATCAATGCTGCAGCTGAATGGCGTACCTGAAAAGCAAATAACGGTAACAATAAAACATTACATCAATAAAACAACAACAATCTGTGCCAGAGTCGCTGATTTACATATCGTGAGAGCAAACGATGTTTACGTTCTGTTATCTTCTCCGGTTAGTCCCTCTTTGCTCTCATTCTCTCCTCCCTTCTTCCCATTCCTTTTATTTCATCTTCATTTCCTTATTTTGCTTCTCTCTCTCCTGGTCTTCTTTTGCCTTCTGTTCTCTCTCCATCTTTTCTCTCCACCTCTTTGCTCTGACTCGCTCCTCCCTGACCTTCTCCTCTTCTCGCATCCTTATTTCTCTCCTCCTCTCCTCTGTTGGCATGCATTTTGCCCTCAACCACTTTGCTCTCACCCGCTCGTCCCGTTTTTTCTCCTCCTCTGTTACCCTTATTTCTCTCTTCCTTTCCTCCTCTTCATTCTTTCTATCCCTGGCAACCTTTGCCAACTCCTCCCTGAATAATATCATGTCTCTCTCCTTAGCTTTTCTTACCCGCCTCCATCTCGCTTCCCTTGTTAATTTATACCAGTATAACTCTTTTCCGTCATCTTTACATTCGCCACTGCAGACACATGAGCAAGAGTGCTGTGGAAAAGAAAAGAAAGGGATTTATTAGATTATATAACACACTAGTAACACCTTTCAGCTACATCACACACAGTCTGTCACTTCTGCACTACTTGACATTATTTAATTTATGATATATATGTTTCCCCAAAAATGGCAGTTTTTATAAGGTAGTATTCTCCATAGAAGAGGTCGGCCTGATAGGCGGCTGGGAATTTGGTGTACAATATACAAACCCTTTCTATATGTTCAGCCAGTGTCATGAGTTTAGTACTTTTAGGAGTATAAATGCCAAAGGGGACGATATTACTAGGGGCCCTGAGGGAAGTTGTGATTGACCCCCCCCCCCCCCCCACACACACACACACACACACACACACACACACACACACACACACACACACACCATGAGGAAGAATGGTCTCCTGTTACCCAGAGGGCTTTGTTCTTCCTCTAGTCCTAATCTGCTTATTTATGATAGAATGCTAGTTATCTATGGAACTACCTCCTAAGCAGTTTAATTTTAAAGGGTACTTACTTTTTTCATGAACTTCCAAAAAGGTCCTATTAGATAACCCAGGAATGCAAAGGGGTTAATATTACACTGACAATCTGTCTGATTGTTCTCTTTGCTGTTGTCTGTCTCTGGTTCTTCTTTTTGCTCAGCCTCTTCGCTGTTGTCTTTCTCTGGTTCTTCTTTTTGCTCAGCCTCTTCGCTGTTGTCTTTCTCTTGTTCTTCTCTCTGCTCAGCCTCTTCGCTGTTGTCTTTCTCTTCTTCTTCTTCTGTCTGGTTTTCACCGGTCTTTTCCTTCTTTTTCCTTAGTTTTGCCGGCTCCCAGATGTTTTTCACATGCCACATATGATTTTTCCTTACCTCGTCTTCAACCGCTACCTCATACTCCCATTCCATCTTTACGTCCACTACCTCACATGGCTGGAATTCCACCCGTTTTATGTTTGACTCTTTCATTTCATTAATTTTCACCTTTCCTGCCTGTTCCTTAATCAGCCATTCGTCCTCTTCCATTTTCAGCCACTCTTCATTTTCCACCGTTTTTTTTCCCATATCTCTCCAGGCGTAAAAGCAGCCACATATGCAAGCACTCTGTGGAAAAGAAAAGGAAAGAATTCATTAATTGATATAACACACTAGTATCACCTTTCAGCTACATCACAGACAGCCTGTCACTTCTGCACTACTTATCAGTTTAGGACTTTGTCATTTATGGTTTATGTGTTTCCCCAAAAATGATAATTTTTATCAGGAAAATGTCTCCATAGAAGAGGTCGGCCTGATAGGTGGCCGGGAATTCGGCGTACAGTTTAGGAACCCTTTTAGGAGGATAAATGGCGGGGGGGGGGGGGGGGGGCATTAGTTTACTAATAGCCCTGAGGGAATTTGGAAGGGTCCTTAATGGGACGCCCTGACCAGGCTGAATAACCACTGTTGATAAAGCTAGAAAACTTCCTAATTGCTATTCATTCCCCTAGAACAGTGGTCTCCAAACTGCGGTCCGTGGGTCGGATTCTGCCATTGCCAAGCAACCCCCCCCCCCCCCGCCACCAATTCACTAGGAAAGGAACATTCATTAACCGCTTGCCGACCAGCGCACGCCGATTTACGTCGGTAGAATGGCACTGGCAGGCAAAAGGGCATACAGGTACGTTCCCTTTAAGAAGCGGTGTCTCGAGCGTGCGCGCCGCCGGAAGCCTCGTGACTGCAGACTCGATGTCCGCCAAGTGCCCGCGATCCTGTCACGGAGAGGAAGAACAGGGAGATCCTTTTGTAAACAAAGCATTTCCCCGTTCTGCCTAGTTACAGGACAGTGATCACAGCTCTCTCTCATCGAGAGCTGTGATTACTGTCCTGTGTGTTGAAGTCCAGCCCCCTAACAGTTAGAATCAGTCCCTAGGACACACTTAACCCCTTCACTGTCCCCTAGTGTTTAACCCCTTCACTGCCAGTCACATTTACAAGGTAATCAATGCATTTTAAAAGCAACGATCGCTGTATAAATGACAATGGTCCCAAAAGAGTGTCAAAAATGTCCGATGTGTCCGCCATAATGTCGCAGTCCCAATAAAAATCTCAGATCGCCGCCATTACTACTAAAAAAAAAAATTATAAAAACGCTATAAATCTATCCCCTATTTTGTAGACGCTAAAACTTTTGCGCAAACCAATACGCTTATTGCGATTTTTTTTTTTTTTTTTTACCAAAAATATGTAGAAGAATACATATCGGCCTAAACTGAGGAAAAAAAAAATTTTAATATATTTTTGGGGGATATTTATTATAGCAAAAATGATAAAATAATGCGTTTTTTTTTCCAAATTGACGCTATTCTTTTGTTTATAGCGCAAAAAACAAAAACCGCAGAGGCGATCAAACAACACCAAAAGAAAGCTCTATTTGTGGGGAAAAAAAGGATGTCAATTTTGTTTGGGTACAACGTCGCACGACCGCGCAATTGTCAGTTAAAGCGACGCAGTGCCGAATCGCAAAAAGTGCTCTGGTCAGGAAGGGGGTGAATTCTTCCGGGGCTGAAGTGTTTAAAGATCTGTAATTGAATCCTGGCCAATTTCTTATTGATTGTAATTGTGTGTCCCCACCCCAACCCCATGAGAAGAATGGTCTCCAGCTACCTAGGGGGCTTTGTTCTTCTCCTAGTCCTAAACTACTTGTTTGTGAGAGACTGCTAGTTATCTATAGGACTACCTAAGCAGTATAATTGTATGGGGTACTTACTTTTCCCAGCACCTTCAATACAGGTCCCGTGAGCCAATTCAACCATTCTGTTGGGTTCAGGCTGAAGCCCTTCCAACATGAGTCGGTCTCTTCGTCGTTGTTTTTCTCTTGTACAGGGGGGACGGTGAAGAAGCTGGCACTTAATTTATTCCATTTCTCTTCCTCTTTTTCTTTAGGTGTTTTTGCTTCTTCTCTTCTTTCCCCTCCATTCTCTTTCTTGTCCTCCTCTTCACTCACTTTCTTGTCCTCCTCTTCACCCACCTCAAATATCCATTTGAGCTTTATCTTTCTTCCTCCACGCGTGGGGATCTCCATCTCTCCCCATATCCCCTTTTCAACCTTGTCCTATAAGAAAACAAAAACAAAAACAAAACAAAGGTAAGTAGAAGTACAGATTCTAAAGTTCTACTCATTCTTTTAGATTTGGATAGGGGGGGGGGGGGTTCAAACTTTTGCAAGGTTATTATTGTTCTCTGTGTCCTGACTGGGAAAGATTCCATTTGCTTCCTATCATCCCAGGAGGAGAAGTAAGCTGAATCTTCCCATTAGGATTGCAGACAGCAATAAAAATACAACTGAGGTTCTAACCCTTTCCCCAATCCATCTGAACTGTCTTGCTGGGTGTTCTACTTTAACTGCTTCAGGTCCGCCCTATAGCAGTTTTAATGCTACAGAGCAGCAACCTGTGCGCCAGATCATGTCCATCTATAGACATGATCTGACACGTTCGGGGAGGGGCCTCCGGCGCCTCGCTTCCGCTGTGATTTCACACAGCGGTAGCCGATCTGCGGGCGCCAGGTGCCGATGTCCTCCGGCACCCACCGATCGTCAGAAAGGCTATGCAAACAAGGCAAATCGCCGGCTGGCAGGACGGAAGGGGTGGAATTTGTGTCTCTGCAAAGCAGGGAATAAATTCCATCTCTCCCCCTAGTGAAAGCACCTCACACAGTGTGGTAAAGCACTGGCTAGGCATACATTTAACTTTTTAATCGCCTCCCTGATGTTTAACCCTTTTCCAGGCAGTGTCATTAGTACAGTGACAGTGCTTTTTTTTTTTTTTTTTAGCACTGATCACTGTATTAGTGTCACGGGTTCCCACAAAGTGTCAGTTAGTGTCAGAATGTCCGCCGCAATATCACAAGTCGCTGATCGCCGCCTTTACTGCAGCTGCAAGCATCACCCCGTTACAACCACTTGAAGCAGAATGACGTACAGGTACGTGATTTTGCGCCAAGATTTTCCCCATATGAGGAAAGATGGCTTATAGCTATTCAGAGGGTTTCCCTTTCCCTTCCTCTGCTGAGGTTGGTACAAACCTGTTCTTTATAGACATGCGACTTTCTTCACCCTGGTTAACCAGAACTAATTAATCACTATATCATTATTGGATACTTACCATGACGACAATAATGTGATTTCTGGCATCATCCTCTATGATGCTTTGATTTGCCATTTCTTCCTCCACACTTCTTCTCGTATCCTCCGTATAAACGTTTTCAACACTTCGTGTCATTGTATCTAAAGAAAGAAAAAAAATAAAGATGGTAAGTTTAAGTACAAATTTTAAAGTGGAACTCTACTCAAAATGTTTTCTTGTAGATTTGGATGGGGAACGGGTTCAGGTTTTTTCCAAGGTTTCACTGTTTTCTGTGTCCTGACTGGGATAGTTTCCTGTCATCTCAGTAGGAGAGGAAGCGAGCAGAATCATCCCAGTGGGGTCGCAGACGCCAGTAACCCAAATGAGGTGTTAACCCATCCCCATTCCATTTAAAACTGTCTAACTCTGAGCTCGGCTTTAATAATATATTGATAAACTTTTTGAAAGCATTTTCTCTTGAAATCTACATGTTATGTGTAACGCACTCCTGATCCCTGCACTCAGTTTGTAATATATTTACATTTTTTTGCTTTTAAAAAATAATTGAGAGGACCTGTCATGCTCATTTCTATTACAAGACATGTTTACATGCCTTGTAATAGGAATAAAAGTGATCAAAAAAATTTAAAAGGACCAGTGTAAAAATAAAAAATAAATAATGATAATAATAATAATAATAAAAGAATGTAAAGCACCCCATCATTCTGTGCTTTGAGACGTAAATGGCAATTTTTTCTTTTTTTTGCTTTTAAAGGTAAATGTGAAGTCTGATGTCTTTTTGACCCCAGATCCCTCAATAAAAAGGACCTATCATGCTCATTTCTATTACAAGGGTTGTTTACATTCCTTGTAATGGAAATAAAAGTGATCAAGAAAAAAAATTGAAAAGGAACAGTGTAAAAATAAAAAATAAAATAAATAATAATTAATAAAAATGATAATGCATCCCATCCCTCTGTATTTG
Organism: Aquarana catesbeiana; assembly: GCF_042186555.1. Taxonomy (NCBI): domain Eukaryota; kingdom Metazoa; phylum Chordata; class Amphibia; order Anura; family Ranidae; genus Aquarana; species Aquarana catesbeiana. Next base: position 52,011,427 of record NC_133331.1, on the reverse strand, counting down.
CGCGCAGAAGCGAACGCATATGCAAGTCACGCCCGCATATGTAAACGGTGTTCGCACCACACCTGAGCCATCGCCGCAAGCGTTATAGCGAGAGCAATAATTCTAGAACTAGATCTCCTTTGTAATGCTAAACTGGTAACCTGTAGAGATTTTTAAAGCGTCACCTATGAAGGTTTTGTAGTATGGTAATTTGCTGCCATTCCACGTGCGGATGCAATTTTAAAGCATTGACATGTTAAAGGAGTTGTAAACCCTTGTGGTTTTTCACCTTAATGCAATTCTATAACATGTTTGTTATTTATAATAAAAAATAAATAAATAAATAAAAATGACCTTTAGAATCACTTTACTTAGTGTAACATTATTATAACATCACACAGTATTTGCTCAGCGGTTTTTCAAATGCAATTTAATACCTAAAAAAAAAAATTATATATATATATATATCTATATATAGATAGATATATATCTATCTATCTATATATAGATAGATATATATCTATCTCTCTCTCTCTCCCTCTCTCTATATATATGTTTTTTTTATTAGGTACTATATTGTGTCTTTAAAATTCATTAAAGTATATTTTTT